>NC_143565.1:13457115-13618076 GCF_054136105.1 Typopeltis vanoorti | reverse complement strand
AATAAGAAAGAGAGGAAAAAATGAAATATTCAGAATCAATAAAATGGAAAAAAATCATGGAATAAATACACATTAATTTATGAATTATGTATGTTAATTTTATTACTCATCCATACATCGTTGCCAATTAACACAGCACCCAGACTGAATTAAATTCAATCAGCATTGATATTTTGACGATTTAAAGAGACCAGTTTTATACATATTCCTCAATTTACTCGTTAAGAAATTTGTGAAGTAGGAGGATATGAATGATTATATTTTACAATTTGTTAGTTTGATTTATATCTTCTAAATATTTAGAAATATGATACGTGGATCTTCATTTGTACTCTTGGCCCATCCGTAAATGTTAGGAGAGGACTTGCTAACCGGTACAACCCCAGTGGTTTTAATATTTCAGAGAAAGAAATGAGTTGATGAAAAAGAGATTACATTGTGCCAAAAAAGTTTCCTTAGAGGTAGATTTACATGGTCTCGTCGGTCATATGACCTAAATCCTATGGCTTTTTTTTTTTTTTTGTAAGATCATTTTAAATCACTGGCATTTTCTGCCTTAGTGGGAATGTTGAACTGCAGCGACGTGTAGAATTGCATGCATTGGCATCACACACACCAGCCAAGTACCTTTGAGAGCATGATGCAATCAATGATGAGACGACTCAACAGCTGTGTGGCTGGTAACGGAGGTCATTTTGAACACCTACAATGAGTTACGTTCACCGTTCAGTGTTTCTTTTGTTATTTCAAGCATTTTTGATTATTTCTTGATACATTGCCTTCCATATGCATTGCAGCTTGTTGGCGTTCGTGTTGCCAATACAAAGAATTGAATACCGGAAATGAGAAATTTCCGTACCATCTTGTGTTCCAAATCCTAGCTAGTATCATTTTGGTAATATCGCCCGAGTTCGAAAATAAATTTCTTCCGGAAGAAGAACTCTAACTTATCCATGCGGACGAAAAGATCGAAATTGGCTGAGAAAGAAAAAAAAAAAAAAAAAAAGAAAGAAAGAAAGGAAAAAACTAGATAAGCGTTTCCTGTTGCTAGTGAGTAGAATCGAAAATGTCCTTTCTTCTGCTGTCCCGATGTCGCGCAACTTTCTACGAAGCTACGTAGGCAATAAAATAGCAAAAAAATTAAATACTCGTAGAGATAAGTCGAATTTTACTGAGCAGGAAAATCCAGTAGTTAGAGTCAAAATAAATAAATTAAAATAAAATAAAATAAAATAAAATAAAATAAAATCAATGAATTAAATTCAAGCAAATAAATGAAATCTAATCAAATAAATGAAATCTAATCAAATAATAAATAAATAAAAATAGTTAAAAGTAAACTGAAGCTTCAGGAAAAATTAAAATAAGGGAAAGTATGAACATCGACGGCAGTAAAGTGATTTCGAAGAGTCACCGGTTTCTAAGTACGAAAATAAGAATAGGTGACGTGCACTTAAAAGTGTCGGAAAGGAAGAAGTCTGGATAATATTACTGATAACAATAAGTTATCAGTAATATTATTAGCCGGCTGAAATAATATATTAGCCGGCTGGCTAATATATTATTTATATTATAATAATATAATATATTAATAATATATTAGCCGGCTGAAATTTCTCTTTTGATAGTGTCAAAGACTTTTACGTAGGATTTGATACATCCGAAAGGCGAACGTGCTAATTTTAGCTACGAATATTTCTCCTTTTATACAAAAGATAGGAGAGGAAGGGTATATTAATAAGAATAATCTTACGAACTTAAATATTGAATTCATTTCACACACCTAATCAATAATTTTTCACCCCTTGTTATTTACTGGTTTCCAATCAAGGAAAAAGACAGTACCTGCTGATGGGGGGTAGACTATCCGAGCTTCTGTTTCTTCCAAGATGATTGAGTTCCATCATGCTTTCACTGGATCCTAGTGGTCTGAGGCCCAGGACAGAACTTGGCTGAAGAGATAAGGAAAAAAATAACACTACAAAGAACTGAACGCCATATGATTAACATTACAAATTGTGAAATAACGGCTGTTCCTTTTTTTTGTAACAAAAAGATACTTACCCTATAAGGATTGATAGTTAAATGTCTGGTCACCGACTCCCGGCCACTATTAAGATCTTGCATCTCTTGTTGATAGATGCGATACAACTCTGTCAGTTCCTTCCTGGTGGGAGCTAATCGAACAAAAGAGGCTATTTAATTTCGATGAAAAACAAAACAAAAAACTGAAATTTATTAAGCACTGCATATATTGATCCATTCTCATCATTATTGGGTTTATTATACGTTAAAGATATCAAGAAATTTTATACTTGATTTTTATCCTTTTTCCAAAGGAAGCAAAACAATGTTTTGCGCGTGAAATATATTAACGTCTGAGTTACTTGTATATAGAAGCTAATGACTTCATATATAACTTGCCTTAGTATGTATCCCATAATGCAAAGCACACCTCCTTTCGGACGTGTATAATGCTATGCATAATAGGAAAGGCCACTACTCAGACCGGTGTCGAATTTATTGAGGTCTCATCAGTGGGAGCCAGACCACGGAGAGATACCAAGGTTGAAGTAATGAAGATCACATGTACAAGTAGCTCAGAACTGAATATATTTCACATGCAACACTGTTTTTGCTTCTTTGGAAAAGGATTAAAACTAAATATAAAATTTTTTGGTATCTTTAACGTATAATAAACCCAAGGTAAAAACTTTCTACATCTTTCTCTCATCCAGAGATTTTTATTAATAAAGTCAAGCACCTTTTGGTATCCACATTCATATATATATATATATATATATATATATATATTCATTCATATATATATATATATATATATATATATATTGATATATTGTATGAATGAATCTAACTGAGGCTCGGCTATTGCTGTTACCCTCCTGCCATGATCAGAGCTTTAATATAATATATATATATTGTATGAATGAATCTAACTGAGGCTCGGCTATTGCTGTTACCCTCCTGCCATGATCAGAGCTTTAATAATAGCTCAATAACCTTATCCCTACACTGTCCTCTACAGATAACGGGGAATATGAAAAGCATTCTTGCTTCGCCCCTTTAAGCCAGTCCTTATAAGGATATAAGGATATATATATATAAGGATATAAGGATATATATATATATATATATATATATATACTGTAGCCCATGAGAATAAATATAAGCCAAAAGTCCTTTTTAGGACTTCCAGGGTAACAAATGGCAATGCTATAGCCAATGAAGTTTTAACTGAGGCTCGGCTATTGCCGTTACCCAGCCATGACTAGAGCTTTTTAGCTCAACAACACTCCATCCACACAGATTATCTTCATTGAGATGACGAGGTAAAGAGTCAAGGACTCAGTCCATCGCCCAGTTCTTTTAAGAACTTTAAGAACTGTAGCCCATGAAGATAACTAAGGCTCGGCTATTGCTGTTACCCCCCCTCAGATGACATACGAGTGGCTCTGCTCGGTGGTGGGGTGAGCTTGCCACCGGGTGGAGCCAACACCGAGAGTTCTTCTCGGTGACAGGGTGAGCCTGTTACTGAGGGGAACAACGCTGAGCTTTGATCCTGCTGGTCGCTCATTATTGGGGATCTCATGAGTTTTTGGAGAACCTCTGTACTTAAACAATAAAGCGCAGAAGTGTTTACTTTCCCTGAGATGTAAGAGGCTCTGCTTGGGGGTACATTTTTGCCTGTTTCTGAGTGGGGCCACCACTGAGATTATGGCTCTGCTTGGGGAGGGGGGGGTGAGCCTCTCACTGAGTGGAACCACCGCTGAGTTGGACGGTCACTCGTAGGGAGTGGTCTGGGGGACCGCCTAATTTTTAGAGAGGTCTTTATTTAAACAGCACCTCAGTAAAGGTCGAAACAGGTCTGGGTAGTGGTCCTTCCCATTATGCATAGCTTTGCATTATGGGATACATACTAAGGCAAGTGATATGAAGTCATTAGCCTCTATATTCAAGTAGCTCACACGTGAATATATTTCTATTTCACGTGCAAAACATTGTTTTGCTTCCTTGGGAAAAGGATTAAAACCAAGTATAAAATTTCTTGGTATAATAATATATATCAATATAATAATATAAGCCACATACAATTACAAATATCCATGACCACCGCGGGACCCGAATCCATAGCCTGTTGGTTGCAAAGCAGATACGTTAACCACTCAGCCAACCAGGCCAGCAAATATTGGACTCTTTTAAGGCACGAAAGTTTAAGTTAATTAATTCGTATGACAAAAGTCTTCTCATATAAGATCGAATTAGTCTTGGACTAAGTGTAAACTACATGAAGAATAGTTAAATACGAAAAGAAGAAACAAAAATACATATACACATCTCGGCTGATGCATGTTTCTCGCAATGCTTCAGTTTGTTCTTTAGAATTATTCATGTGTTAAAATAAAGTTAAAATAAACTGTAAAATTGCGATATTTGAAAGTCTTTTTTTTTTGCTTCTTTTGTTTAAACGTCATGAACTAACAATCGTTGGTTCTTTTCTTTTAAATAAAAATTGTAGAGAATTTTATAAAAATCACGCAGTATTGATTTACCACTCTACACGAACAGAAGTGCATTTCATCTTTGGATTTCCATACGCAGTAACATTACTCTTTTAATTGCACATAATCATTTATTCTCTTACCTTTTTATATTTAGTAAAAATCTTAATATCATGAACGTGGCTTCAGTGCTACCTGTACAAACAATATACTTCTAAACACGTGAAAAGAAGAATTTAGGAATTCAGCATTCATAACACGGAAAAGATCAAAGCATCGTAAGAGGAGATCGGTGGTAATAGATTGAACTTAATGGAACGAAATAGTTTTCAGTTTATTACGATCTTCCTTTAAAAAATGTAGGAATTATTAGAGGTAGTATTTGTAGGCCTCACCTGCGCACCCCGCCTGGAGCCGAGCTTTCTCTTAATGCCATTCATTAAGGGATTATATGGTAATTAATTTATGTTTAAGGGTGTATGAGCTAATTCTCTACCAATTCAGCTGGTTTTAATTTTTTTTTAAGTTCCTACCTCTGCTGAAAACAACTTTTGTTAAAGCCATGTGATATTTTGTTTATGTATATGAGCATAATCCATTTTGTTTTTTGGTTTTCAACGCGTATGCGAAAAAAAAAAAAAAAAAAAAAAAAAACGTGCACAGCCCAATGCTACAATATTTATGGTATCGTGCTACTAGGATATTTGACCAAACTTTTCAGTGCAAGTTGTGCTGAATATTCAGGTGCATTGTCACACTAGTTTCCATTATACTGTCCACGTTTATTACTGTAGAGTATCCACTTCTGCAGTGATTTTGCAGATTTCGATATTCTACTATTTTGCAGCCAATTGCAAACTCCAGCTGTATTCATTTCTACAGCTGAAACAGCCAGAATGATTATCACTATCAAAACACTCGAGAACTCTTGCACAATTCTTTAATTCACTATTCAATGTTATTTGAAATAATTCACTTGTTTATGATATTATTCACCCTCTGTCCAAAAAGAAACCGAACTTTTCGAAAATAGAAGAAACTAGTGGCGCTACTTGTTGTATCGTTTTGTTGTCGAAAGTGGCAACCTTCCTTAGTGTTGTGTCAACTGTTTATGACATTTTTTCATTAGAAGCCGAGTTATAGTGCCAAGAGTGACAGTGTGTTTTGACGAACGGTCGGAAAATGAGTTTCAAACAGAGCTGCGATTGACTTTTGTGTTAAGAGTTTTACCGAAACTCATCAAATGCTTCAAAAAGCACACGGTGATGAATGCGTATCCCGTACTCAAGTTTACGAGTGGTTTAAGCGATTTCAAAGTGGTCGTGAGACGCTTGAGGACGACGAAAACCGGGTTGTCCAAAACCTGGACTGAGCGAAGTTAACATCCAAAATGTGCGTGATTTCATCACAGAAAACCCTAAATCGTCCGTGATATTGATTTAAGATGCATTGGGGATTCCAAAATCAACTGTGCACAACATTTTGACCGAGAGTTTGGGCCTTCGTAAATTGAATTCGCGCTTTCGTTCCCACAAGTTGATCGACCCCAAAAATATATTGTATTGAACACTGCACGGATCTCATTAAAAGGGAAGGACTCAAACTTCCTTGAAATTACCGTTACTGGTGACGAAACGTGGTGTTTCGAGTATGAGCACGAGACAGAGTGCTGAGTGGAGACCACCAGAAGAGGGGCATCCGAAAAAAAGTCGCTTGGAGAAGTCAAAAGTAAAGACAATGCTGATTTGTTTCTACGATTCCAAGGGAATTATCCACAACGAATTCATTCCGCCTGGAAAAACGGTGAATGGTGAGTTTGTTCTCGAAGTTTTGAAACGATTGATAGTGAGAATTCGTCGCGTACGGCGTGAATATCGTGACGACGACCGTTCGTCAAAACGCTGTCACTCTTGACACTATAACTCGGCTTCAAATGAAACAAATGTCATAAGCAGTTGACACAACACTAATGAAGGTTGCCTTTTCGACAACAAAAACATACAATAAGTGGCGCTACTAGTTTCTTCTATTTTCGAAAGTTCGGTTTCTTTTTGGACAGACAGTTTATTATCAGTTTTTTACACACAGAACTGCAATGCTTAGTAAACACTTACGTTTTTAGTGCAAAACCAGATGCAGAAGTAAATATGCGACAAAGTTGTAAATGAAGAGTAATCTCGGGGATAGATAGTTAGATAGTAAGATGTTTAAGTATTAGTTTATTCAAAGATGATTTATTAAGATAATACTTACACTGTTTTCCTTTTCCCGATACCAGAGCTAGAAAATAGCAAAACAATGTTATTATATGTTCACATCGTATCCAATGTAGTTGAATTAAGTCAAATAAATGTTAACTTGGACAAAAGAAACTTTATGTCGTAAAATGTACTTTATCACAAACATCAGACGATTTATATTGTACTAAGTAACTAATTAATGATTTATTTCAGAGTAAAAAAAAAGAATTGTTACCATCAATCAGCGCCCTCTGCTTGGTAATGATTTCATCGCACAGCTGCCTCTGTCTATCATACCTGATGATCATTAAGTCTCTCTGACGCAATTCGTGGTCCCTTAATAGTTGGTCGGCTTGCATCTCCATTTCTGGGATAACAATTAAGGAGAGCGACGTATAGCAATGATTATTACAGGTTCTTTACTACAAAACCAAAACATTCTTTTCTTATAGATTTTATGATAACGACATGCACACTAAGTTACCAGATTTATAGTACTTATGAAGATGAACTGAAAGAGTAATGTATAGTATTTTTGTTGTAAATAGAAATCTGAGCTCTTCAGCTTTGAATTCTGAAACTCATGTTAATCTCTTCATTATTTGATTGGTTGGTTTTGTTCAGATTACGAGAAAGCAGTATTAGTCATTGAGTTGAAAGTATTTCAACTTTCCTCTGTCAATATTCTTAACGAGCCTTAAAATTCTACCGATCCTTTCTAGCACCCATCCATCAACTAACAGGAGTCCTCACATTTTGAAGAGTGCAAAAATTCTTCTTCTTCTGGTCACTTCCTTGTGTGACTAACTAACTTTGAAACATTTTGGTATAGTTTTACCCAAGGATAAGAAGCAACATGGGTTTCAAAATTAACTGTGAAGATAAAAAGAAAGATTATTAAAACTTTTAAGATGAAAAATAAAAAGACTTTCTTTATATATGGTTTGCTGCGTGGATGGCGTTTCAGCTGTCCAACCAATAGGCCATGTGTTCGAATTCTACTGCCACTATGGATGTTGTATGCATGTCTGGTGGTAGTGTTGGCTAATGTCTAGTGTTGTATGAATATCTATTCCTGCATAATGTTAATTAATATGACTATTTCCACTTCCATATACGAAATGTTACTGTTTATGTAAAAATATTTAAGTTTCAACTGATGAATTTAGATATCAGGATAGGATTGGCAATTGGATACCTGATACGCGGTACTATCCAATTGCCAATATGCAGTCCTTGCAATGGTCCCTGTACTGAACTCTTTGTTTCCAGAAGGTTCGGTACAGAGACAATTGGTGTTCAGTATTTATGCCAAATATCTTGACTGGACTGCAACGAGATATGCAATTGCTTTCAAATGATATAAAGCTACAGAGGGTTATTGTTATTATTAGTGTCAATGTCATGGCTTTTCAGGAGGATTTGAATAAATGAGAAAAGTGAGAAAATGAATTACAGTTTTGCATTGTTCAATTTTGAATTACATGATCTCCAGATGTAGGAGGCTTCATACTCCATTTGTGAGCCTATACTATAGAAAGTAGAGGAAATGAGTGGGTGTTAGTGTACAGATAATTGAAGTTCAATGGACATATTGCAAAGGTGGTTAAGAAAAGTCGAAGCGATACAGAGATACAGAGATGCAGCTGTTTTTCCAGCGGCGACTTATGGATGTGAGACTTGGAACCTAAAGAAGTCTAATAGGAAATGGATAGCTGCGTTCGAGATGTAGTGTTACAGAAGGCTGTTAAGATATCATATACTGAAAGGCTGACAAATGGATGGGTGCTAGAAAGGACCGGTAGAATTTTAAGGCTAGTTAAGGGTATTGAGAGAGGAAAGTTGAAATACTTTCAACTCAATGAAAGGATGGAAGAAGGACTTCTCAGAACAGTAATAGGAGGTAAAATTGCTCGAAAAAGAGAAAGGCGTAGACCATCAATGAGATGGATTGATGGTGTGTGTGTGTGAGTGACTGGTCTTCAGAGAGTTGAAGCCTACAGAAAAGCATATAATAGGACCACATTGGGAGGACTGGTGTGGCTCTGTGATGTGCCATCTGAGTGACCATAAGGCATCTGTGGATGCCCAGTGAACAGATGGATGTATTGCTGAATTTCGAATTGCGTGATCTCCAGATAGAAGACTTTATACTCGATTTGTGAGCCTATATTATAAAAAGCAGAGAAAATGCTGGGTGATGGTGGATAGGTATTTGAAGTTCAAGGGGCATATTGCAAAGGTAATTACGAAAAGTTGGAGCAATACAGAGACGGGCACCAGCCAGTAGAGAGTAAGGTGATCCAACCACATCTGGATTACTCTATTGAGAACTGGAATTCTGGTTGTCAAAATTGGGCATAAATGATTTGAAGAGGCTACAAAAACGGGTAAAAATATTTCAGAACTCTGTGGAAAGTTAGCTATGAGAATAAATTGAAAGTACATCATCTGCAGGGTTTAGTAGACAAAAGACGAAGGGTGATAGGATTGAGAGCTTTAAACGATCGAAAGGTATTTACTGGACTGAAATAGGGGAGATTTTTCATTTTTCAGATGGTAGAGCTGGAGTATGGAAAGGGACTTGAAGCTATCCCTGGTAGTTGCTCAAGCATATAAGAGAAGAGAGGAGTTTTTTATTTTATTTTATTTTTAACGTGGAGAGAGAGAGAGAGAGAGAGAGAGAGAGAGAGAGAGAAGGAGGGAGTACTAAGATTTGTTTTCTAATAATAATAGTAAAGAGTTCGGTTTTATTTTAGCATTTGCTGTTGCTTGGAAATGCCTCCGATGGAACTCACATCACGATGCGCGTGTGTTACGTGCATATCTATTAAATGTGTGTGTTTTTCTTGTAGGTTTGCTTGTTTTGCTATATGAGAAACCAGATTGTCCAGGAAGAAAACTCTGCTACCACAGTATGAGGCTGCCTGTCATATTCAGTTGCCAAGCCTTTTGGTAGGGAAGCCTGGAGTTCAAATCTGTCTCTGTGTTCTACACTTCCAACAGATAGATTTGAAGTGTAGGTCTTTCTAACTACACAGCTTGGTTGGTATCAATACTGACTCTATAGCAATGGAGCCCTCGAACGTAATGTGTAAGCAATTAATATCGTAATAATTTCTTGATGCACAAATTTCTTCAATAAAAGGATACTCTCTACCTCGAGTTCGTGCACCCTCGTTAGTAAGTTTAAAAGTTCACGCTGTTCTTCACTACTAGCTCTTTCTGGAAGAGACTGGAATAAAACAAATTGGGAATTACTTCAGTTTTTAAGTGGATAAATTAGAGAATTGTATGTTTAACATGCATTTAAGGTTAATTCTGACTTAAAATAAGTGAAAGAAGAATAAATGTTCATATATAATATATAATAATTTTTATATAAAATCACATTGCAAATTAAATTGGTTTTCAAATATTTTAAACTAATTTTAATTTTTTTAAAAAATATTTTTAAAATATAGTAGAAACTTAAAGACACCTAAAAGAAATTAGCTAATAATATGAATAATTCTCGGCAAATATTGAACCAGATATTGATCTTCTAGATCTAGATAAGAGATAAGAGTCAATGGACTTAGTATAGTGGAATCCTTTTTTAGTATTTCCAGGATAGCTGATAGCAATGCTGTAGCCAATGAAGTTTAACTGAGGCTCGGCAGTTGCTGTTACCCCCTGGGATGCAGAGATTTGAGAGGTTGAGTTCGCTCTCTTCAGGTTTTTGCCTTAAGGGAGAAATTTGAGTCTCCGGGAAAAGTGTTCTCCAGCACGGCCCCGTGAGGGGCTTTATCAGTGAATGCTTTTCTCCCGAATTTGAACGGTTCTGCTCGGTGGTGGTGGTGGTAGGTGGAAGGCCATCACTGAGTGGAGCCAACGCTGAAATGGACGGTCTTTCCCCCACGATTGAGTGGCCTAGGGATCGTCCGAATTTTTAGAAACGGCTTTACCTTTAGAGATGGCTGTAATTAATTTGTAAATAAGGTCTTTGTGAAAAACCTTATAAAAGACTTTTGCAACATCTAGAAATATAGTTCCTGTATGCTGTTTCCAATTAAAACAGTTGTTATAAACTCTATCAATCTGTGGACTTGCTGAATCGTACTGTTCCCAGTACGGAACCCAAACTGCTCTTTCGGAATCTGGTTGTTTTTGTTCCCCTCATCTTGCAGACGATTGAGAATGACTTTTCCCGCAATTTTCCCCAGAGATGACAAGAGGATGATGGGCCTACAATTTTGCTGTAACTGAGGTGCTTTCCCTGGCGTGTGAACGAAGATTATATCTGCTTGTTTCCAGCGAGTGGGAAAATAATTGAATTTAAGCATTGAATTTATAATGGCAACCAGATGCATAACTGCTTTATGCGGGAGCGCCTTTATAGTTTTGTTAGTGATCTTGTCAGGACCTGGAGCCTTCTTGTTGTTGAGTTTTCTGATGATTGAATGAACTTCTCTAGGCGAAGTGTGACAAATATTTTCTTGGCTGCAGGGATGACGGAGCGCGCTGCGAATGTACCGGTGGATTTTCTTGATGAAAAGCAAGTCCGCATGCGTGTAGTTAGGGCTGCACTGAAGCTCCAGAGCGTCCCGGAAAGCTTCTGCCTTTGCATCATCTCTGTAAACTATGCCTCTTTCACCGTGAATGGGCTGGATGTTGGAACGATCCGGACGGAGAGCTTTAGCCAACTTCCATAGCGAATTATCTTCAGCTTTTAGGGAACACAGCTTCCTTTCCCACGGTTGGTTCCTGTGAACTTTCAGCGCATAGCGAACTAAATTCGTCGCTCTATTTAGCTCTTGACGATCTTGGGGAGATAATGTGTTGTGATAATGGCGTCTGATTCTGTTTTTATTGCGGATTAGTGTTAGGATTTCTTCGGAAGCAGGTTTGCTTGAGATGGGATGGTAACAGTGGAGACTACTGCTAAGCCAGCATGAATTTTACTTTCTAGATTATTGACCTCTGCATCAATTTCTTCACAACAGGAGATAGTTGGCACTGAGCCTATAAGAGTACGGAGCGCGGCATTAAATTTAGTGATGCTAGTACATGTTTGGCTGGGAATGAGTTCAGGGTCCCCTCCTAGGCTTAATAATACCGGGTTGTGGTCAGAACTAAGTTCGTTAATCACCTGTAGCTCGAATTGATGAGATGCATTCTTGAAGATGGCTGTATCCAATACATCAGGTCTGCCATGCGATCCGTAGTGTGCTGGTTCAACCGGACCTGCAATAACAAATAAATTACTACTTTACCGAATGGTTATACGTCCAGTTATTGCATACACCTCACCAGCATGGAGTCACACTCCACTATCAAACATTTCAAAACTACAAAGAATCCAAAATAAGTGCCTAAGGATGATTGTAGATGCCCCATGATTTATCAGAAATTCAAGATTCATCGAGAAACTGGCTTTCAATACATCTCCTCCCTTCTTCGTGATCTCGCAGAAAAATTCTTCGTTGAGTCAAGTTCGCATTCAAACCCGCTGATCGTACAAGCTGTCAATTACAATGAAACAGCTACAAATACAAAAGACCGAAAGCTATTCTACTCCCAGTTGATCATAACTAATACAACTGTCCTCTTAGGGAAGCTTAAAGCTCACAAAACTCCCTTTCCCAAATAACTTCCTTTACGGACAAAGGGGAATAAGAAAAGCATTTTTACTTCACTCATCTTGACAGTAGCGTTATACGTTATACGTTATACCAGATGCGATTGATTTCAAAATAGCTGTGACATCTTTTTCTTGTAGGTATTATCAATAACAGGATGATGGTTATTCCTTCTAGACAGATAGCCAGTGCCGAAAGGATGGTGGTGGGGGGGTAGATCCGGCTCAGTGTTTCTTCGAACACCAATGACAACAGTTTTGTTCCAAATTTATCTTGTAGTTGTTTCCTTCCTAATGTAAAAGGACAGGAATAAAGTAAGTGGATATGATAATTAAGCAGTTCTTATGCTCCCTATACAATATAAAACAAGGTCATGACCTGTAAATATCTCGGATCTGTCACTGAACTTATTTGTTTCCCATTCCTCTTTCAAAACGGCCTTGAACACAATTAAGACTATCAGCTTTCAGACGATTATTGTATCGAACATCAACAGAACGCATTTTTACAGAAAAATACCAAGATCTCTCACATCTTGTCAGACAAAATCATATAACTTTAGGAGAATATCAGAAGTGTAGAAAGACATTTCACGAATCCAGATGCCTTTCGCAAGACGTGTGCAAATCTAAATGTTCCGTCATGACTCCATGCTACCGATGTTGAAATGGCCTACTTTACACTGCATAATTAGGAAAGCTGGTGTTCGTTAAATTAATTTAATTAGCGTTCGGCACATGCAGTACCATACAGAATAAAAAAAAAATACATATGAACATGAATATAAATATAAAAACTACAATTGCGTGTCTACGTTTCTGATTCATTCTGGTGCTGATGGTGAAGCTTGGAGGAAATCAGAGCAGTTACCTTGATAAGTACACTGACTGCCTTCAGTGGTGATGACACGAATCGTTTGTTTAGGAGCACCGCAGTCATATTGAGGAGAAAAGTATTTTCCTCACTTTGACAAGTCCACACATATTCCATGGTTCGTACGAATCTTCTTTAGGGATGGCCATGTTTTAGTGTATGTTCCCAAGAGTTCAGTCTGACGGGGAAGTTCAAGAACAGAAGATTGGTTACCAATATCTCGAAACCACATTTGTAGCTGAAGATCGTCAGCGCGCGCGCGTGCGTGCGTGCGTGCGTGCGTGTGCGTGTGTGTGTGTGTGTGTGTGTGTGTGTGTGTGTGTGTGTGTGTGTGTGTGTGTGTGTGTGTGTGTGTGTGTGTGTGTGTGTGTGTGTGTGTGTGTGTGTCATCATCTTGTCCATTCTTCATATATTGGTGGTCGTATAGACTTTAGTGGACTGGTTCTCAAGTGTGCAATGCCCTTGTGTACAGGAAGAAGAGGATTATTACTTATCTTCTTCTTCGATAAGCTTTGTATGTGTGTGGACTGTTGAACCAAACAGGATAATGTTGAACAATACTGCAACTGAAAGCAGCTGAAGTATTGAAGTCGGCTTTCAAAAACAAAAACCTACGTCTTTAAATCATGTCAAAGATAGCACCTGATCTCAGCAGCTGCGATTGAACCTAAAACCTTATGTAATATAGATATTTGATCCATGATAATGTGATTTATTCTATTGAAAATAAGCTTTTTCAGGATTGTATATGTGCAGTTAAGTAGTGCTATGGTCTGTAGCTCTGCGGTTGATCCTTTGGTTTGACAGGTTTTAGTAGGGCAATGATTTTGTCTTCTTTCGTTTTGTTTCGGTAGGATTCCAGTTTTTGGAATGTCAGAAAGAATCATGCAAACCATTTTTAGTGTATGTTCCCAAGTTCAGGAGGAATTCCGTATGAATGTCATCAAAACCTGGAGCCTTCCTAGCTTTTACGTCTTTCAATGCTAAATTAATGTATTCTACAGAGAAAGATCTTAAAAATTCTGATTCTAATGGGCAAGCTGATGTAAGTTAGCCAAGTTCTCTTTTAATAAGTTTTGTATGCTTTCTATCTTTCATGGATCTTGAAATATTTACGATATGATTGGAGATCATATTTGGTGTAACTTCAGATTGTTTCTTGAATCCACCTGTGGTCTCGCTTAGCTTGCGTAAAAATCTCCATGCTTTTCTACTTGAGTATTTGAAAGTCTCCAGCCACAGTCGCTAGCCATTTTTGTCTTCTTCTTGAAGCGTCCAAACTGTGGAGAAGTTCTGCACCAACCTCAGAATCTCCGCTCATAAGGAAATCATTAAATGCAAGTCGCGGCGTTCATTCCATCAAGGGATATAATCCTTTCGATATCCTATATTTTCAATCATATTTGTAAGTGGGGAAGGATAAAGACGATACTTCTCTCCAAGTCGCTTGCAAAGAGACTTCGAGAAATGCCACTCTGTTATCCTAAGGTAACACTGAGTAGAATTTGAAGAGCGATGGTGTAGTTACAGTTTAGCCTGAAAGTGGGTTAGCCGTGGGGGGGAAGAATTTTCCCTCCCGGGAAGAAACTCGGGTTGTTTATCTTGAAAACCGACTTGAAGAACACCTGCAGTTTTAGACATAGTACACTTCCTTATACACTTAGTTGCTTCGGTCGTAAATCCCAAACAACTTTATCTAGACAAGTTCTAAATTTTTCACGGCCATTATAAATGGCTTTCACACATTAAACGAGCAGCCATTTTAATTTAAATTCAACATGTAAAAGTAAAAAACCACCGGAAATAAACAGTCTTACCTCAGTCAGCGAGAAGGTCCTCTCCTTGCATTCTTTGTACACTGACTCTGCTTCCTCCCTCAGCATTAAGTATCTCTGATGTTCGTCTTGAACGTACTGCATGTCTTCCCATGCCTGCCTAACACTTTCAGGCTGATCTTCATCGACAGGACGCTCTCGATCCCATCGACGGTCTGAAAAAAAATGCAAATTTAATTTAAAGGAATGAGTCGTTTCAGTCTCGTAATTAATTCTGTCGATTTCTATCACTCACGTGGCTGAAAGATGGTATAAGGAAGATTCTCCCTTTGATGAAGAATAGAGTCTGTCCCTACCAGGTGCTCGATAGCTTAGTCGATAAGAATATACCGTTTGGTTGTAAAGACCTGGTTCGCATCTCTTCTAGGATGCGGACGCAGAGAATCTTAATGACTTCAAAGATGAGTTAATACCACAAAATACGTAGCCAGACCTGAATAACATACACATCCGTTAGCCAATATCCCACCTGCTCGTACTACTGAAGCCGCTAATATTGTCACTATAAACATATTTTTTTAATTCTTTCATTGAAAACACTTATAGCAACTAAAATCACTTAAGTTAATGTGTAAACGTTTTGAGACGAGTATTACAGGCCTCTTAGACTGTGGGTTCGAATCTCATCATGGGCATTAATGGTTTATGAATGTCGCAAGGTGAATAGTAAGGAAGTGCACTGAAAAACGTTTAATCAACAGAGCAGGGTTTCTGGTGTATCTACCCCATTGGTCCACGCATGGTACTAATAATAATGTTGCTGTAGGCTAAAGGATCGATCTCTCTTTTTTTGAATGGCCCAAGAAAAGATGTATTCTTGGGTGACTTTCCTGGTGAACTTTGAAAAATTGCACAAGAATGCACCTATTTGGGATTGCTTTGTCCGAACCATTTGCTCCTGTCTTTCCTACGGCAAATGTTGATGAAATTTAGTATTTGATATTTTTACTACAATAAAATTGCAACGCTCAAATGAACATTGACATGTAAAGATTGAATTACCGCGCATAGGTTCTCACGGTATCCATGGTGATTCTGAAACACTGGAGAAAATGCAATTTTAAATCTTGGTTTAAAAAGGATTTTGAATTGACGTGTGTAGAATCTTTTTACTAAAGTTCTTTGTTTTATTCTTTCTCTCCTAAATGTGCTTTTCAAATATTTTCTTCATACCTCCTTTCAACATACATCTTCGAAGATTATTAATCTTCTCCGAGATCATATCTGTTGCTGTTTAGGCACACATTCTGCTTAGCAGTTTATTGTTCTTAGTGTATATATCATTCCACCTATATAGAGGGCTCATAATTTTTTCTTTCGTTGCAGTATAACCTTCGAGTGTCTTACAAATCACTGCATCAATTTTACACACGTCATATAGCGTAATAGTGTGTTATAGTAGCGTGTTACATCATCGATACTGACTGAGCTATGAAGGATCTCAAAAATTACAGTATCCATTATTCTAGTTTGTACACTTACTTTTACAGTTCCTCCATAGCTCAGTCAGTATCGATGATGCCATTAATTTTTGAGATTTCTGCTTTCCGACGGTAGTTTATTGAGCTCATTGGAATACAGATGCTCCTGAAGACTTTTTCCACATTTGTTTTTGTAATTATATGCGATGCAGTTAGTTATTTGAGGTCTTGTTATACGATAGGTGGTTTCGACTGTTCTACAAAGTAATGCTTTAACATAACGGGTAGACGTATTTGGCTGTTAATATTTTATATAATGTCACTGGAGTTCATATAAATTTACCATCGTTTTTTTTTGTCTCCCAAAAGGTCAATTTTATCATTCTTATATTACAATGATATTAATCTATTTGTTATAACTTACAGAGAATGCGTCCATTATTATAGTGTATCATAATATGTTCCGCATAATGCATTGTAATACTTTCTTTTATGTATGTCTGTTAGTCTGTAAAGTTCCAATTTATCTCAAGGTCTGCATTAAGATAAATTCTGTGTATCGTATTGTTTTACAGTGAGTGATTAAAATTTTTAATATATTAGCAAGTAGTTATTGTTATCTTAATAAACACACATTTATGTGTGCGTATATAACTTGCTTGTGCATATGTGTATAGAAGTCTGTTGTCATAAAATAAACATTAATTTAAAAACAGAAACAGGCTATAATAGCCGTAATTATAATAATTAATTTAAACAAAACAACAACAAAAATAAATATGCACACACCTGATTCTCGGCCATCTACTTCTTTCATTGCCTTTTCTGTTTCCCATCTGAAAAACAGGACATTTACCAAGTAATTAGGAAGATTATGGCTAAATTTCAGTATTACGCAGCATTACGGATTTATTATAACAAAAAAGTACTATATAGGCATATACAGTATCCTATCCTGTTCATAGCAGAAATGCAATGAACAGGATAGGACGTTTACCTTATCAGGGTGGGTTTTGTGGGTTATGCGCTAACCTAAATATCCCTCTAAAACAAGAGATATTGCCTGCGCAGTGCAAGAGCAGAGATAATACGTATATAATAATAGAGAATCGAAAATAGCAAATATCTTGGATGCTGTAATATAGTGAATCAGGCTGAGTGCTTGTATTAAGCACTCAGCCTGATTCGCTATATTTTAGGAATAGCAAGAACGTCACTACGGTTTAGATTTAGTCTGTGAAGTAGGGCTTCAGCACTTTCTTTATACAAACGTTCATGTTTATATAAAGATCTACTTAAAAGTTTAGACTTTTTCAGTGGATCCTATGATTTGGGTTTTCAATTCCTTGTTGAGCAAGGCAAGATTTCTGCGGTTTGATAAGACGGATATGGTCTTGATGTTCCGAAATGCGTATATGTTCATATACGCATACGGAATGTGTATACGTGCATATGACTATATGAACATATACGCTATACCTGTCTGTCCATAGTAAGACAATTTACAGGAGCATGGAACCTCTTGGACGCCAGGTAGCAACATAGATGAGAGTTTGCCTTTAGGAGACGACAACAAGCTATAGATCTGGTTGATGGGTTTGTAGGTAGTAGCAAGTTTGTATTCCTTCATAATTTTTGAAAGACGTTCGGAGATGCCTTTGACATATGGTATGGGAATCCTATGGGCTTGGTCTTGTCTAGGTTGATATGTGTGGCAAGTGACTGATGATTTCTTGAGTTGTTTTAAGATTATGTCCATTCAGTACGGCTGTATTTTTGATTATTTCCATTTATTGGTTCAGAGATTATTCAGAGGAGCAGAATTTGTGTGTTCCGGTTACTAATGGTTTAATGATGCCAAATTTTTCAGATGGATTATGAGCAGAAGAATTGTGAATGTAGCGATCTGAAAATGTCGGCTTGCGATAGACAGAAGTGGAGACGGAACCATCTTCTTTTCTTTGGATGTGTAAATCCAGAAAGGGAAAACCCTGTGGAGATTCTTTTTCTAGCGTAAATTTGACGCGAGGGTGAAGAAGGTTTATTTTATCTACACACAGGTGTAATTCTTGTTTGGAATCACCCCAGACAGCAGAGATGTCATCGACATATCGTAGCCAAAATTTGGGGTTTGGGTTTAAACGTGAAAATGTTTTCTTCAAGGTATTCGAGAAACAGGTTTGTTAAGTTTGGTTATAAGGGAGACCCAATTGCTGTTCCTTCCTCTTGTTTGTAAATATTTTCTTTCCAAGTGAAGTAACCAGACGAAATAGCAAATTTGAATAATTCAGCAATATCAGACGGAAATTTTTGAGTTAACAAGTGTACTTGTTAACTCCTTATGGGGAATGTTAGTGAAGAGGGCGACAATGTCGAAGCTAATTAGCATGTCTGTTTTCATTGTATAATAAAGTATTATTTCTTCACGAGGAACTGACAGCACAGAAGACGAACTTACTAGACAAACTGCAATTGAAATAGGGTAAGCTACGATCCGAATCTCTTTATTGAAAACGCGCAGACGCGACGGTAAACTCATCCCAACGTTTGCTATACTAAAGGAAGTTATCAAATCATCAGGTGCTCATAAAATCTATCAGAAAGCAAGCCATTCCTTACTGCTTAATCAGTTACAAGTTTCTAAACATGAATTGTCAACAAATAATTTAAAAAATACAGAATTAGAAGCGGAATTGTCAAATACGTTAAATCAAGAATTGCCACAAGTGATTACAGTGTCTCAAAAAATTCGCGGCTCAAAGCATTTGATAAAAGTAATATTCATCTACATAAAAATTCCTAAATTTGTTAAATGGATCTATGAAAAATACCAACAAATTACCGACCGAAAAATGGGTTGTCAACTTATCTAACCGTCCCCTAACAGAAGATGAATTAAATGTTCTAGCAAGAGATCATAAGTTTGCCATTTCACCTAAATCCTTTCCATATTTAGATTTTATACACAACATTGAAAGAAACATCGGCCATCTTTCCAGTATTGAAGCCAACAGACTTCGTTTCGAAATAGCCAAAATAATCAGGTTTCAATTCCTATGATGCCAAACCTTCGGACTTAAATATCCCACCATCAGAATTGAAAGCTCTTATCTCCTTAAAACGTACTGAAAACATAATCATCACCAGAGCTAACAAGGGAAATACCACTGTGGTTCTAGATACTAATTCATACGACCGAAAAATGAATTTACTACTCGGGGATCGAAATACTTACGCAAATCTTGATTATGATCCTACAAAAAGACAGCTCAAGAAACTGAACAAATCACTTGATGAAACCACTTCCTTAGATGAAGAAACAATAAAAAAAAACTCAGGACATACCATGCTAGACCTCGTAGAATATACGGATTACTTAAGCTTCACAAGAATAACGTTCCACTCAGACCCGTGTGGATTCTATTAGCAGCCGGCCATACTAGTTATCAGGATTTTTATCTAACGTTCTCCGTCCTTACACAGGGCACTCAGCCTCATCAATTAAACATTCCACAGAGTTTCACGCAAAAATAAGAGACATTCAACTATTGGAAACTGACATGCTAATTAGCTTCGACATTGTCTCCCTCTTCACTAACATTCCCCACAAGGAGTTAACAAGTACACTTGTTAACTCAAAAATTTCCATCTGATATTGTTGAATTATTCAAATTTGCTAATACGTCCGTTACTTCACTTGGAAAGAAAAAATTTACAAGCAAGAGCAAGGAACAGCAATTGGGTCTCCCTTATAACCAAACGTAGCAAACCTGTTTCTAGAATACCTTGAAGAAAACATTTTCACGTTTAAACTCAAACCAAAAATTTTGCTACGATATATCGATGACGTCTTTGCTGTCTGGGATCATTCCGAACAAGAATTACACCTGTTTCTAGATAAAATAAATCGTCTTCACCCTCGCATAAAATTTACTCTAGAAAAAGAATCTCCACAGGGTATCTCCTTTCTGGATTTACACATCCAAAGAAAAGAAGATGGTTCGGTCTCCACTTCTGTCTATCACAAGCCGATATTTTCAGGTCGCTGCATTCACAATTCTTCTGCTCGTCATCCAACTGAAAAATCTGGTATCATTAAACCATTAGTAACCAGAGCACACAAATTCTGCTCCTCTGAATAATCTCTGAACCAATAAATGGAAACAATCAAATACAGCCATACTAAATAGATAAAATCTTAAAACAACTCAATAAATCATCAGTCACTTCCCACACACATATCAACCTAGACAAGACCAAGCCCATAGGATTCCCATACTATATGTCAAAGGCATCTCCGAACGTCTTTCAAAAATTATGAAGGAATACAAACTTGCTACTACCTACAACCAATCAACCAGATCTATAGCTTGTTGCCGTCTCCTAAAGGCAAACTCTCACCTATGTTGCTACCTGGCGTTCACGAGGTTCGATGCTCCTGTAAATTGTCTTACTATGGACAGACAGGTAGATCTGTTCATAACCGCATTTCGAAACATCAAGACCACATCCGTCTTATCAAACCGCAGAAATCTGGCCTCGCTCAACACGGAGTTGAAAACACAAACCATAGGATTCATTGAGAAAAGTCCAAACATTTACATAGATCTTTACATAAACATGAATGTTTATATAAAGAAAGTGCTGAAGCCCTACTTCACAGATCAAATCTAAACCGTAATGACGTTCTTGCTATTCCTAAAGTATGGGAAATTGTCATACAGAATTTTGTAAAATAATTCTGTATGACATCATTAAATCATTATTCATTACACACACACACACACACACACACACACACACACACACACACACACACACACACACACACACACACACACACACACACACACACACACACACACACACACACACACACACACACACACACACACACACACACACACACACACACGCGCGCGCGCGCGTAAAAAAAGAATTTTCAAATGACTCTATACGGAGAAAGAAACGTTTGATGTTAAGATACGAGTAGTAGTTTCGTTGAAAATTCAACTTCGTCAGGTATCACAGGCAAAGAATTAAATAAAAAATAACAGAGACATGATAAAATACATTAACAGATCTAGTATGAAACACACAAGTACATTTAAACGCAGGAATGCTTGCTTGAGTTCCAAATGAAATTGACGACGTGCGTGAGCTGACACGAGTGCGCCAGTATTGGACAGTGGCAATGTGTGCATTAGAAATATTGTAGCTAAGGCTGTTATTAATATGAGATGAATCAAGCGATATTTCTCTAGATTCAACTATTCTTCTTTCAAGTTCATCATAGCACACATGGATATTAGAAGTTTGTGGCCAGTCTACGAGGTGTTGGCGGCCTTAATCCGAGTTGATACAGAAGAGAACACGACTAGAGAGAGCGCTGACCCTGTTTCTGTTGTAGGAAATGTCTCTTTGGTGTTCTTCCATACGTAAAATGATGGACTTAGCTGTCTGGCCGTAGTATTCTTTGCCACAATCACACAAAATCTTATAGACTCCTGGATACTGAGTAGGAAGATGTTTCATTTCAGGTCTACTTAGTATGGATCGAAGTTTAGGAAACGTAGTGAAGCAAGTTCTAATGTTGAATTTCTGAAGCATTTGGCTAGTTTTGGGGAGAGAGAGCTGATAGATACGGCCAGACAGCTAAATCCATCCTTTTACTCGTGGAAGAACACTAAAGAGACATTTCTTGCAACAGAACCAGGGCCAGCGCTCTCTCTAGTCACGTTCAACTCGGATGAAGGCCGCCCACACCTCGTAGACTGGCCACAAACTTCTAATATCCATGTGTGCTATGATGAACTTGAAAGAAGAATAATTGAATCTAGAGAAATATCGCTTGATTCATCTCATATTAATAACAGCCTTAGCTACAATATTTCTGATGCACACATTGCCACTGTCCAATACTGGCGCACTCGTGTCAGCTCACGCACGTAGTCAACTTCATTTGGAATTCAAGCACATATTCCTGTTTTTAAATGTACTTATGTGTTTTATACAAGATCTGTTAATGTATTTTGTCATGTCTCAGTTATTTTTTATTTACTTCTTTGCCTATGATACCTGAAGAAGTTGAATTTTCAACGAAACTAGTCGTATCTTAACATTAAACTTTTCTTTCTCGGTATAAAGTCATTTAAATTCTTTTTTACATACATTTTCTAAGTAAAATTAATATATATATATACAGGGTGTTCGGGATAAATTTGACAGTTTCGTAAGGAAAAAGAAAATCTTCTTTGTATCTATTAAATTTAATGAATTGACAAAAAAACATTACAGGCAGAGTTAATTACAATACTATCAACAAGATTTACTCAAAATAACCACCATTAGCATCGATCACAGCTTCAATTCTGCTTCGGAACCTCGAACAAGCTGATGCTACAGTCTCCCTGGGAAGGGCCGCAAAAACTGTTTTAATTTTATCCATTAACTGGGCTTTTGTATTACTGGAAGTGCGATTGGTGTCTTTTTCAACTGCGCCCCATACAAAATAATCCATGGGGTTAAGGTCTGGGGAGTTTGGAGGCCAAACATTTGGACTGGTGAAGTCGTAGAAATTTTCAGACAACCATTTTTGACTTTTCCCAGAGGTGTGGCAAGGGGCCGAATCCTGCTGCCATACATACGGCCTACCATTGGCTACCCTTGTTATCCAGGGCTTGACTACAGTTAGCAACTCCACGAACAAAGCCCGAATTCCAATGCCAGGGTTCTTCAACACCTGTTCCTGCAGATTTGCGAGGAATTCTGCTGTACGAACGCAATCAGATCGTCTGCTAGGGATCTTTCTTCTTGCTACATCCTCGTAGTCACCATTGCAAGTCTCTAGTTCATGCCTGATTGTTTTTACTGTATTCAGGGAGCATTGGGCAGCAGTCGTAATATCCTTATTTTGATGGGGGGCACGAATCATCATGATACAAGTTATTCTCTTCCATGATTCAGGTGGGTTCCAGCTATCCATCCTTTCTGACATCTTGTATATGAATGAAGAAGGGTCCAAACTTTTAAATGAAGAGAAGTGTGTGTTAATATATGTAACTTACGGAAAAATATAATTAATTATAAATATGTCAAATTTATCCCGAACACCCTGTATATATATATATATATATATATATAACATATATATATATGTATACATGTTAAAGATACCAAGCAATTTTATAAGCTAGGTTTTTTAATCCTTTTTCCCAACTAAGCAAAGAGACAAGTAAGTCAAGTGTGCGACTGCACGTAGTGAAACACTAGGCAACTCTTGCAAAGGTGGAGTAAGCTCTGATCACTTTCCTTAGAATTTTCCCTTAATGCAAAGCACATTTCCTTGCAGAGATGTATGATGCTATGCATTAAGGTAATGGTCACTACCCATACCGGTTTCGACCTTTGTTGAAGTCTCATCAGTGGGAGCCAGACCTAAGAAATGCCAAGGGTGAAGTAATACAGCGCTTATAAATATTTTACCTAAACAAGTTGCCATAAGGTGCTTTGACCTCATTAAATAAAAATAGGAGGATGAGAGAAGGTTTTTTACCTTGGAAAGAAAATGTGCTTTGCATTTAGGGAAAATTCTAAGGAAAGTTCTCAGAGCTTGCTCCAACTTTACCCCGAGTTGCCTGGTGTTGCAGTACGTGCAGCCGCAAACTTGACTTACTTGTGTGTTTGCTTACTTGGGGAAAAGGATTAAAAAATCTAGCTTATAAAATTGCTTGGTATCTTTAACATAATTATACCCAAGGTAAAAAAAATTTCTATATATATATATATATAGTACATTACTGTCTTAGTTGGGCTAATGTTATTATTTTTTTTTTAAATTGATTCTTTTTAATTTTTATTCATTTGTCTTTATTATTTATTACATAATTCTTGCTGAAAACTCTTCTGTAGAAGTTTGGCGAGCAGATACACTGACCACTGAGCAACCAAGCCGGTAAATAAATCAGGACTTTGAAAACAAAATGAGTGATATGGAGTCGCATACATTGTAATAATAGTCATTTCCAACTTAGCGATGTACAAATTATTGATTAAATGCTATATCTGATTATTATCAATCAAATATTACAAGCAACAAATATTTATGTGTTGCTTGAAAAATAATCATAAGAAAACTACGAAGTTGTGAATCGTAAGATTATTTTTCCAAGCATATTTTTTACTTACAAACTTTGCCTAAAAGTATCAATAAGGTTCTATTTATTTCGTTAACTGTGTTCTGCAGGAGATCTCTCTCTGGCAATCTACTTGAGTCATGCATGAGTTCGTAGTAATTATAACGTGTGTCCTTCATGAATAACAAAGCCATTTAGAGAGAAGTGTATTAAGAACGGGAATGTGTTACAGTCATGCATGGTGAAAACAGTTATGAATTAAATATTCATTGGCTTGGTTATAGCACTTACTCGTTCATAACGATGTTAAGCCTATCAAATTCTATAGTTTGAGCCAATAGCAAGTTGTCAATTTCCATCAGTCTTCGTCTGCAAAAGAAAGGAAACGAGCTTTACCATGGTCACATGATAACAATAAATTAATTAATAATCAGCGTAAAATCGTTTGAGTGATGGTATTAATTTGTGCAAATTTAAAAACTCCATCAACCTCACAAGAACCAGATCATTTCCTGGAGCCGACATTGGCAGCGACCACAATATGGTCATCATAACTGAGAATATGAAAATGAGGGAAATATTAACTACAAAATCAACTAGTAAAAGATATAATATAAAAAAATTAAAAGATCCCAAATAAATACACTATATAAATACAAATCGAATCTAAAACCAAATACTTCTCACGAAAGATAACTGAGACAGCTGAAGAAATTCTTGGATACAAAAGGAAAATAAAGAAACCATGGATAACCAAAAATATTTTGGACCTATGCAACGGAAGAAGAAATTTGAAATCTCATATTACTAGCGGTAATAATAGAGAACAGTATAAAAATATTACTTAGATTATTAAAAAAGCAATCAAACATGCTAGAAACTTATGGATAATAAGATGAATGCAAAAATATAGAAGAGGAATTAAATAAAAAATCCTAAAAGTGCTTTTCAAATTATCAATAAGTTAACCAAACCTTTTACTGCAATTAATTGGAGCATAGAAGATGAAGATGGAACTCCTCTCACGGATAACCAGAAAATAGTAGATAGATGGAAATGTTATGCAACCAAGCTTTTTCAAAAGGACCCTCAAATGACTGACGATATTTTGGACGGAATTTTTCCAGGAGGTTCGGAGGAAGGAGATTATTCGATATTAAAAGAAGTCATTGCAGCAGTTAGCTCCTCAAAAATAGGAAAATCACAGGGAAGTGATGGTGTCAGTGGAACTAATACGCAAAGGAGGTGACATCATCATAGACACCATGCTAAATTTATTCCAGGACGTATGGAACACAGAGACTTGGCCTTATGATTGGCGGAATTCTGTCCTTATACCTATTCCTGAAAAAGGGAAACAGCAATAAACGTAGCGCCTATAGAACAATAAGTCTTATTAGTCATCCAAGCAAAATCCTGTTAAAAATATTATCGTCAAGAATCGAAAAGAAAATAGAAAGCAGACTATAAGATGAACAAGCGGGTTTCCGGAAGTCCAGAAGTACAATCGATCACATTTTTACAATACACAATACTAGGTGAAAAATACATAGACTATACCAAAATAATCTGTCACAACTTTTTAGACCTTCAAAAAGCTTTTGACTCAATATGGCACGAGGCATTATGGAAAATTTTAGAACATTATGGTATTGACACCAAAATCATTAGGATTATTAAATCTCTTTATTCCTTATCTGATATGAGAATTGAAATTAATAATTACAGCAGTGAATCGTTCTAGGCAGAACGGGGAGTAAGACAGGGATGCATCTTGTCCCCTCTTCTTTTTAATTGTTTTCTGGAATATGTCATAGATGAAGATGAATATGACTCTCCATGAATATGACACTGGAATAGTAGTTGGCGGACTAAGAATAAATAACTTACATTTCGCTGAAGATATCGATCTTCTGGCAGAAAGTGAAGAAGAATTACAAGAGATAACCAGTCTCGTTTTCGGAATATTAAAAAAATATGGATTATACATAAACCAAAAAAAAAAAAAAATCAATGATAACTTCAAAATCAGACATTGAAATCTTAAAGATACAAATTGGCAATAAACAAATTGAGAATGTAAACAAATTCACTTATCGAGGAAGCACGTTGAGTCAAGATGGCCGCTCAAAAACAGACATTAAATACCGAATTGCTAAGGCAACCGTGGCCCTACAGAAGTTAAAACCATTGTGGGGAGATAACAGAATAGCAATCACAACCAGACTAAGACTAATTGACGCCTTGGTGAATTCTATCCTCTTGTATGGTTGCGAGGCCTGGACTTTATTGAGGGAAGATGAGAGGAGACTCCTGTCTTTTGAAGTGAAAACTTACAGAAGACTTTTGAGAATTAACTATACAGCTCACGAATGAAAATGTCCGAAAACTGACTGATTCAATCGACGGGAGAAAAAAAGTTAAAATATTCTGACAGTCGTCAGAAGAAGACAGATGAAATGGTTCGGACATGTGGAGAGGGCTAATGGCATTCCAAAGCAAGCACTAGAAGGAATCGTTCAGGAATCAAGGATTAGGGACCGACCTCGATTCAAATGGACTGATGACATCAAAAAATGGCAAATTCCTTCCTTTCTCAACTGACATCAAGAACAAGAGACCGAGATGGTTGGAGAAGGCTAACAAAGAATGTCACCTACCAGCCATGAATGACTCAACGGTCCATTTACGACTACGGGAGAGAAAGAAGATTAATTTGTGCGTGCTTTGTGGATGTGTTTTGGATATTCTTTACTTACCTGATTTTCATCTGTGCGTTGAAAGAAGATATCAATTCTCGCTTCAGCTGCCTCATGTCATCTTCACTGAGTTTCTTATCTGTTTAAGAGGAAATATTATTAGATGTTTGCTCAAAAACTTCCCGAAAATGGATATAAAATTCTATCAAAAATAATTACAGCACTTTAAAATTTTCTTTTTATATTACGAGTTGTGCCGTGACTAGCAGCAGATATCTTAAAACAAATTCCAGGACAATATTTGAAGGAAATTAAAATTGGTATAACTGATAATCCCTTGTGGCTGAACTGTTCGCAATATATAGCGAACAGTTCTTTTATTTACTTTGATAGAAGGCTTTTATTGTGAATAGTTATATGAAACCACCAAGGGCATAAATCTAATTTTGCTACTTCGGATTTAATGCTAATACTACTGACTTTAAAAAACACTTTTTCTATATCATTATAAATAAAATAACGGATTATATTTCAATGTACGGTCTTTGAATTACGACTTAGTGAACTATAGCTAACTTTTTTGATTTTATTATATAATTTAATTAAATGTACTAAGATAAGTTGTTTTTCTGCTTTATTTTCATAATATTTTCTATTTTTAGGTTGTTTGTTAAATTTAACAACATACCAAAATTTTTCACACATAAAGCAAATATATTAAATTAACAATTAAATAATTTTGTACATTTGAATGAGGATACTGAAAAAAAAAGTCCTTTTCAGGACTTCCAGGGTAACAAATGGCAATGCTGTAGCCAATGAAGTTTTAACTGAGGCTCGGCTATTGCCGTTATCCAGCCATGACTAGAGCTTTTTAGCTCAATAATACTCCATCCACACAGATTTTCTTCATTCCGATGAAGGGATAAAGAGTCAAGGACTCAGTCCATCGCCCAGTTCTTTTAAGAACTTTAAGAATTTTGTACATTCGAATTGGTGGATTGATTCATTCAATACAATACCCTTGGAGGGTAACGGATGGCAATGCTGTAGCCAATGAAGTTCTAACTGAGGCTCGGCTATTGCTGTTACCCTCCTGCCATGATCAGAGCTTTAATAGCTCAATAACACCCTATCCCTACACTGTCCTCTACAGATAACGGGGAAGATGAAAAGCATTCTTGCTTCGCCCCTTTAAGCCAGTCCTTATAAGGATAAGGATTTTGTACATTCGATTGGAGCTTACACAGTAAAAAAAGTCCTTTTTAGGACTTCCAGGGTAATAACAAATGGCAATGTTGTAACCAATGAAGTTTTAACTGAGGCTTGGCTATTGCCGTTACCCAGTCATGATTAGAGCTTTTTTAGCTCAATAACACTCCATCCACACAGATATTCTTCATTCAGATGACGGGATAAAGAGTCAAGGACTCAGTCCATCGCCCAGTTCTTTTAAGAACTTTAAGATTTTGTACATTCCTATCAAGACTACAATCAGCAGTGGACAAACAGAAAATAATCCCAAATGAGCAATTTGGGTTTCGCAATGCTCACAACACGGTGCAACAAATTCGCCGACTAACAGAACAAATCACTTATGGTTTTAACTGGCACCTTCACACTGCTGCTGTATTTTTGGATGTTGCCAAGGCCTTTGATAAGGTCTGGCATCAAGGCCTTATCTTCAGACTAATCGAAAACAATATCCCAATTAAACTAGTGAAACTCGTATATTCATATATTAATGAAAGATACATGCAAGTAAAACTCAACGGAATTGTGTCATCAAGGCGCAAAATCCTGGCGAGATTACTTCAGGGTTCTCTTCTGGTCCCAATACTTTTCACAGCTTACATGGCAGATATTCCTCTCAATTCAAGAACAACTACCACGGCCCTTTATGCCGACGACATCGCTATTCTAACTAGATCGCTCAGCCCTCGCCTAGCAATCACAAGACTCCAAGGAAGTATCAATGAGCTAACAAACTGGTTCACCAACTGGAGGATTCAAGTGAACCCCCCTCAAAAGCTCAACCATGGTGTTTTCAAGAAGAAAGATCTGCAACAAAGAAGACATCTTGCTCTTTGGTCATAAGATCCCATGGCAATCAGAGACCAAATATCTTGGGGTATTAATGGATAAGAAACTCCTTTTTAACAAGCACATCAATCTCATTGGCTCCAAATCTTCCAAAGTAATAGCACAGCTCTACCCACTGATCAACCAAGAGCAAATTGAACCTACATAATAAATTGCTTCTTTACCGGATGGTAATACGTCCAGTCATTACCTACGCCTCACCAGCATGGAGTCACACTTCAGGATCAAACATTTCGAAATTACAGAGAATCCAAAACAAATGCCTTAGGATGATTCTGGATGCACCGTGGTTCATCAGAAATTCACCGATTCACCGAGAAACCGGCATTCCATACATCTCCTCCCTTCGTGATCTTGCAGAAAACTTCTTCGTGAAGTCAAGTTCACATTCAAACCCACGAATCGTACAAGCTGTCAATTACAATGAGACTGATTACTACAAACACAAAAGACCGAAGGCTATTCTTCTCTCAACTGATCATAGCTAACACAACTGCCCTCAGAGGGCGAGCGTGCTTAACTGCTCACAAACCTCCCATTCTCAAACAACTCTCATTGCAGATAAAGGGGAATATGAAAAGCACTAGTGCTTCACCCATCCTGTCAATAATGTAATTTTGTACATTTTTGTTCTAAAATTTCTAATTTATTTTTATTATTAAGTAAAGATTTCTGTTTTTTTATCCCCCAGTAATTAAGATAATCATAAAAGATTGTGGCTGCGTTACAGAGTCTGCTTAGCCTCAGTCGGTTTTAACGATGTCCTTTAGTTGGAAAGACCTGAGTTCGAATCCTGTCTAGGGAATGAAAAACCTTTATCAAGGATTTTCAACTGAAAGTGAGTTAGCCGGTCTCATACGGAGGTGGCAGGATTTTCTCTCTAGGAAACCCAGTATTTGCAGAAGAATACACGCAATTTACATACATTGGATAATACAAGGATGAACCACCGCATTCCGTCGGATCTGGTTTCGAAAGCCTTCGTGGCCTACGTATAGGCGTAAAACGGAAGGATAGACTGCATCAGTTCCATTCGCTCTTTTAAGTGTGCCCATAAGTTGCTTTAAAGTCATTATGTATAATTCTTATAGATGATTTATAAGTGCGACTTGATAAGGTTATTGGTCTATAATTTGCACATTCCTCTGTCTTTTTTATGCATGAGAATTATTCTTAACAATTCACAATCATTAGAAATTTCTTCAGAACTTAAGACTTGGTTGAATAACTGCGCTAAGTAGCGCTTTGCTGTTTCTCCTCCACACTTCCAGAACTCTATTAGTATTCCACATCTACCTGGAGCTTATTTTCATTTGTCTAATCGCGTCAAACATTCCTATTTTCAATATTTTTAGAGTCACCTCACTTTTGTCAAAGGAGAGTTAGACGGTCTTCTTTTAAAATAATTTTCAGTGCTAACTTTGGCAAATATTTGTTTAAAAGATTTGAAGGCAGATGATCCAAGTTTTTTTGTGCTTGTCGACAATCGTCAGGATATTTGGTCCAATCTCAGTTTGTCCCATCGATGTCAACTGACTATTATTGTCACCTGTGTCAACTGACTAATCTACTACTATGCCAACTGACTAATCTAACCTAACCTAACCCAACCTAACCTAACCTTACCTAACCTAGCGTGTTACGGTGGACCATGCATAAAGTCTTGCGACTATTATTAATGATCACAAGTTACTATAACTTCTTGGACTAATATGAAGAATTGGACAAGAAAAGTAATAGATGAAATGTATGGATGGGACGAGATTTGCATTGGACGAAAATAATTGGACGAAATGCCCTAAAACCGTTTAAAATGGTCCATTCAAATTTCAATTTTTTTTAAAAAAACTTCGCTTATCTGATTTACATTTACGTTCTTTTATCGTGTTATATACTCATTTTGTATTACGATGGCCAGCAGTATTCTAATATCTTCTTGTTTGACTCGTCCAATTTGATTTAGCTCCTCTACATTCAGATGCAATTTTATTTTTTTAACTCTTTAGGGTTTTCTAGTAATTCAAGTTCTCTGAGTGAAAAGCTATTCTTTTAATCGTTTTCTTTCGATGCCACAAGTTTACTGTTTCACTAGTAACGCAATTATTCTCATTAGCCTCTCCATTTTCTCTAATGATTGTTTCACTGCATCTAGTATCGCTTTGTTTACCTCAGAATTATTTGGGTTATCTAGGGTTAAGGCTATTTTACTTGGTCTTTTTTTGAAACGCATTTTGTGTGTTGGAGTCTTTTAATTTTGAGGTGTGAAGCTTTAGGGATATTTGTTTTGTATTAGAGCTTTATTTTTGCTGATAGAATTTCGTGATCACAATATACATCTATTTTCTTTAAGGATTTGACATTTAGGAATTATATTTTCCATTTTTTGTTGACAGTTTTATGTTTATGATTTTTATGTATTCTATCTTTTTTCGCTGGTAAAATATTCTTTCATTTTGGATGTTAAGATATTAGTCTTGTCTGTCCGATTTGTCTCTGACATACCTATTATACTCCACTTAAAATGCCACTTAATTAGTGATAGCTTTGGGCCAGCTATCTCTGATTGGGTACCAGTGGCGATTGAAGTGCCCACTCAGTCTCCAAAAAGTTAGTTGGACTAAAACGGCCTCGCCTACTCTCTATACTGGAATAAAAAGGCGTTAGCTGATTTTTTACATTTTGTCACATTAATTCATAATTCTTATAAAACTGACTTGAGGAACGGACTTTTTTCTCCCGATTCCCGAGTTATTCGACCTTTGGCACAGACAAATTGAATTTTTCTCCAGGAAATTTGGGGTTTTAATCCGTAAGTTAAGAAAAACAGCCAAATAACTCACTATTTCAGATAACAGTAATATACGAGTATGATGTTTGGGTTAGGAACCACTAGATGGCGGCAGCTATCTGCGTGCTCTCCTCCACAGAAAACTTTCAAAATCAATGATAGTATAGGCTGTTAGTAAAGGGCGAGGATTAACTACTTACCAGGCTTGAAAATAGTTAGGGTTAAACCACCTCACCTACACACCCTTTGAGAAATAAAATTCGATGGATATTTCTCCCTTATAAAATTGTTATACGGTATAACTGACATTCAGTTGATGATAACGTTTTGTTATTATTTAAGTCCAATTACGTTTTATAAATAAAAGATTTCATTTCTTCATTACGTTTGTTGTATTGAAAACAAAAAAATAAAATTATTTATTATATATATTATCGGAATTTTTGTAAGTGATTTTTATCTCTTATACTTCTTTGTACAAATAGAAGACACGATGTAAATGAATTATTCTTTACTCCTTGCTTGTCCAAATTCAAGATCCCGCCCCCCTTTTACTCAGGGTGGCCCATAGGAGTTTAAAATGTTATATGAATAATTCATAACAAAAAAGGAATAAAAATAATTAATAACGAAAAAATATTAAATATTTAAACTCTTTCGACTCATGACCACCCTGTGAAAAGGAGTCTTAGAAAGTGCTATTTTGGTATTATGGTCTTTTTTTTTAAATTTTTTAATTTAAAATTTTAGAGTATTATTTTTTTTTACATTTTTGTGTTAGCGTTAAGGACCACGAGATGGCGGCACTTGTTGTGCCGCCTCTCTTCACTGCGTGCCACTCAATTAGTGATAGCCTTGGGGCAGCTATCTCTGATTGGGTACCAGTGGAGATTGAAGTGTCCACTCAGTCTCCAAAAAAGTTAGATAGGGCTGAAATGGCCTCGCCTACTCTCTAAACTGGAATAAAAAGGCGTTAGCTGATTTTTTACATTTTGTCACATTAAAATTATTCCCCCCCCCCATTTTTATTAAGCATGCATTTTTCTGCATAATAATAAACGATTAAAATATAAACAAACGATATCAGAACTCTACTTACGGTCCACTTCCATCACATTCCTCGTAGTTTCATTTCCTGTGTTATCTTTTTTTTTTATTTTTTGGTTTAACCTTTGAATTTCTTGCCTAAGCTCAGAGATGATGGTCTGGTACTGGGCTACATGGAAAGAGACATCGGCAATGTTGCTTCTTACCTGACAATAGAGACAAAAGATATATTGTAAAACATTTTTGCCTCCGATTACAATCCATGGATTATACCTTTTAGCATGAACATGAATATGGAGTGTTTTTATGCCAAAAAATGAAGGGGAAGAAATACTGATATCCAGAAGAATGGAAAACAGAAAGAGAGATTTAATGACATCCTTTTTGAGACTGTATGGAAAAGGAAGTATTTAAAAGGTGGCCATAGCCTAGCAGATAAGCAGTTTCTATTGCCAAATAAATAAGTAATAAAAATGAAGAAATAATTAATTTTATATTTAATTAAAGAATTTTAATAAATAAATTTAAAAAATAACAGATGATTTTATTAATTATTATTATTTGACGCCTCCAGGGAGTCAGAGGACTCATCGAGGGAGAGCTCTACAACTCCATCGCCACCATTCAATCACCAACTGACTGCAACTACACCAACGCCATCTACTGCCGATCACCACTGGTATTTCTACAGACAATCACAAACATCCATGCCCACGGCGGGATTTATTATTAATGAAATAAGAATAATTTTCTTTTTATTATTCTATTAATTAATGAAAGATACACTAAACTAATAAAATGGAAATAAAAACAAAATAAACAAATCACTCTTTCTAACGTAAACACGATATTTCATACATGACATAAAGAGAACTTCACATAATATATCCAGCTTTGAAATTATATTAGAATATAAAGAGTTAACGATGCACACTCTGGTGTATTTTTGGCGAACTATTATTGATAAAGGTATGTTTACTGTTAGCACTTATGAAATATTATCCGTAAATGTTAACTAAAACGTAGGTTAGGTAAATATACTTAAATTTTTATTTATTTTATTTTTTTTATCATGACTAATTAAAATAAAATTGGAAACATCGACATGGGACAAAGTTATATTTCAGCAATCTTTTAGGTAAGTTAAGCCTAAAAATATCGATATTTCAGAACAAAACATGGAAAGAATGAATGAATGGGTGGGTACCTTGTTAGTGATATTTTTGGCACGATCAGCATATACGAGAGTATTGCGAGACTCTTCAAAGTGGATGTCAGCAGGGCTGATGTGGGCGATCATCACAGTCTGACAGTTACCGGAAAGTGGTTCCTTTAATAGGCGGGTTAATTTGCTATCCCGGAAGTTGACGTATCTCGAACTTCCTTCAGCTATAAAGATGAGAGTAGATTTATTTAGTTTTAATGATACTTAAATAAGTAACGGGTAAAATGGCTAAAAAAAAAGATTAAAATAATACAGATATAAATAAAAATATTATAAAAATTGAAAAAAGGGAGATAGAACAGTGAAACATATAAAAAGAGGGGGAAAACAAGTTTCTGATCATAAATACTTAAGCCAGAGACTAATAGAGTTCTAAAGGACAAGTTACCTAAGGCATTGATGCAATTTCCAAGAGCTAACAACGACTTATTGATGTGAGCACCTTCCACAAGCCTCTTCCCGGTGTTCTGAAAAAAAAGGATTACAATATTAGGCACGTGCCTTTTAAAGGAATCTTTAAAATACAATTAATGTTGTACCGGATATGGAAAATGTTTTCCAGAGTTTTTTGAAAATTTTTAAAATTTGATTTTTGATTGGTTTATTTAATTCAAATAATGTTTTGTTTCTTTTCCAAAGCTCCGATTTTTGATTAAGAAATTAGACAAACCAACCTAAGAACACACACACACACACACACACACACACACACACACACACACACACACACACACACACACACACACACACACACACACACACACACACACACACACACACACACACACACACACACACACACACACACACGTACAACTGTCCTAACTTGCATTCATATTAAGGAACTTAAAATATTTGGGAATGACGTCATACCTGCGTTTGAGCAGCCCTTTCTGAACCAGCCAAGTCCACCATGTACAGTTTACCGTTTCGAATTTCTTGTACTTCGTCTCGCACGTGGCTTTTCCTTTTCACGTGCACCATTAGCAATGCGTGGGAACGGGATGAAGCTTTGTTTGCACCTGTTGACTCTTGGGTGCGTTGTTTGTTTCCTTTCGTCAGTAGCTTCATCACCTAAATGAAATAATGAAAACATTACAGCCATCGTACATCACCGCTGCAGTTCAGTTTTACTTCTATGTGAAGCTATTGTCAGAACGTTTTACATCTCCGAGTGACACATAGATGGCAGCACCATACCCTGTCTTCACGATATAAAGAACTCTGGCTAATTTTCATTATTTAAAAGTATATCATTAATCAAATACAGATTACTCTAGATATATCGATTTTTCAATTTTAGATTTGAAAGATTCTAGCGTTTTACAGCAAACTTTCTTACCTCTTCGGAAGATGTCGTGGATATTTCGGAAAGGCCTACAACTTGGTGATTACCCTTGGCATCTTCTCGAAGCTCTAGATGTCCAGAAGGAGGGTTCAGAAGATCGCGAATGTTCTCATTATAAATCTAAGGAAAATGCGAAGAGACTGTTGATTATGTGATACGAATTTCAAAGCATTTTTGAAGTAACTTCCATAATAACATTAAGTGATAGCACTGCTTCATGAATTAAGTCACAAAAATTAATGTATTTTAAGTTACGAATCACAAATGGACTATACAAAGGCGGTTGATAACAGATCAAAATCTAGTCGACACACATTTATTAGAATGTTAATTTCTTATATGATCCACTTTAACTATTATACTAAACTAGGAAAACCTAGTATTGAGGATTAGGTGATTAGCCCTATGCCTATATCCTATAGAGGATATAGGCATATCTTATATCTGTAGATGAGTGTGTTTACGGGCCGATTTGCCTGTTTTGGGGAACGAAAAATCCGAGGTTCCGGGTGAAAAACACCCCTATCTCCTTATAAGACCGGCTAGCTCACCTTTCGTCGAAAGAGACCAGACAAAGGTTCCTTGCGTTTTGGACGGGAATCGAACCTAGATCTTTCCTTCAACTCTCTCTCGTAGCAAAACTAAGTGTACTTATATAAACATAGACTCTTTTGAATTTCAATTGAAGGCACTGAATTCATGAACCATGAATTCAGTGCCTTACAATTCAATTCAGAGGTACATTATTTAAATTCTTTTCTCACTATCTCTAATGTTTATATTTCAATAGGCGGTCATCTCTACTTTTTCGTGGATACCTTCTTCGGACACAATTAATTCACAGTTATTTATCTAAAGGCATTTTTTAAAAGTATTTACGTACATGTAATTACCAATTAGGAAGTAATTACATGTAGGAAACTTCTTTTAATGTTTGAGTAATTTCTGGAGTATATTTGTTTTCTGATGAAGAAAGGCAGCAATGAATTTATTGATTATTTTATTTAGATATGTTTATTTTGGGTGTAGAAAACAGTGGCGAGGATATTTCTCTCCTTACCTAACATCAGAAGAATACTGAATAATAATAATAATAATAATAGTAACAATATTTTAGAGTGAATATTGAAGAACAAATGACTAATAATAATAGTTATAACATTTTATAGTGAATAAACATTATCAAGTAGCGCTAGCATTGAATACCAACCTCCAGATAGGACATGGTGACTTCGTAGTTTTTATTGTCTTTGTTCCTGTCCACCACTCTGAACAGATTCTTTAAAGCTCTCACCATGATTCCTGGATTGTCATCGGTTCCCACCATTGTGTAAGTTTTTCCAGACCCTGAAAAAAGAAAAACAGCTCTACTTAAAGATACTCTTTGCACTGAAAACAAATTTCAAGGCTTATTATTATCATTATTTTATTCACATAATTGATACACAGTCAAAACAAGATAGTCAAACTACAATTAATTTGACTGGTGATTCAGGACAATTCAGATTCTACTCAAGAATCTAAGAATAGTCCGTCAGGTAGCGTCGTAAAATATGAACTGTTCCAAGTAATGCTGTTTTTGTAGGTCATATGGAGTCACCTCATTGATTTTTAATTGCTGTAAATAGTTGGACAGCCTCTTTGAAGTTACACCAAGTGCACCGATAACTGTTGGAATGACTTTGGTGTGTTTAAGCCACAGTCGGCCAACTTCGATTGTCAGATCTCGATATTTAGTAATTTTTTCCAGTTCTTTGTTGTTGATGTTGGTATCACTGGGTACTGCGATATCGATAATCCAAACCTGTCGGTGTTCGATAATTGTGATGTCAATCACAATTATCGGTCTATTGTATTCCAAATGCCCATCAGTTTGTATTCTAAAGTCCCAGAGAATTTTTGCTGTTTCGTTTTCCAATACGGTCTCTATTTTATGCTGCCACCAGTTATCAGAAGTAGGAAAGCCTTATTTTCTGCATACATGCCAATGAATTATTTTGGCAACTTGATCATGACGGTATTTATAGTCAGTTTGAGCTATTTTGCTGCAGGCTCTGGTTAGATGTTCTACAGTCTCATCTTTCTGATCGCATAATCTGCATTGGCTGTTATTATTGATGTTGAAATTTTTTGCTTTGATTGCATTAGTTTGTAATGCCTGTTCTTGAGCTGCTTGAATAAATCCTTCTGTTTTTTTTTTTTTAATGCATCCTTGTTGTAGCCATTGCTATTTCTTGTTCACGTTAATTTTTTCCTCAGTATCTCATTATTTTTATTCATTCTTTTTCTTTCATTATTATTCATTACTTTATTTTATTCTTTATATATTATATATATATTATAAAAATATATATTTTATTCGTTATAATAATAATAATAATAATAATAATAATAATAATAATAATAATAATAATAATAATAATAATAATAATAATAATAATAATAATAATATTATTATTATTATTATTATTATTATTATTATTATTTATTTTAATAATAACCTCCAGAGAGAGAGAACGTCTGTTGGATGTATAGAACACCAAACGGATTTCATTAAGATAGCGTAACTATCGGAAACTAAGGACATTGAAGTCTATCTTCTGTAACGTATTCAGTGATTATCCAACGTTTCGTAGCATAAACATATTATAAATATTGTCCCCTTATAACGCAAGAACTTGTTTTATCTGTTGATGAAGGCCTTACTTTACCATTGAACAGTTCTTAACTCTTTACAAATCCCAAATCTATCCAACCATTGAATACTCTTCTCACATTTGCCGCAGAGCCCCTAAGAGCATTTTGAAACTACTTCACTCAGTGCAAGAAGGGGGCAACTAATTAATAATTCGCCTCATTTCACACTCTTTTATACAGACTAATTACTAGAGCACCCATTTTTCTATAAATATTTCCATGATCACTGTTCATTACAATTGGCATCGAGGATCACCTCTAAATAGGTTAAAACATGTTGAGCAGATGTTCAGTGCCTCCCTTGCAGTCCAATTACAAACAAAAAAATTTGCTTCTTCATTCATTTCCTCTTCTGTCGTTATTATATTTTAATTGACATCCCTCTTATATATTTCCTAAATTATACAATCTTCTGGTTTTCTAATATTAACAAGTTTCTTTTACCTCAACTTTCCACCAGTACACTGTGCCAATGAATTGTAAGCTGAAAATCCTCTCGTGTATGAGATCATGAAAATATATTACTAGATCGTAAATGGTTTGTAACTTATGATCGTAATTTAGTTTTGTCCGCGCGGTTTAGCCTAGTGGTTTTGCGCTTCGCAACCTTATGCCTGGGAAAGGAGTGTCTTATGGTTCGATTTCTGTCGGAGACGTGAGGAGGTCAAGGATCTGCCATAGCCAAGTTAGTCGGTCTTGGGCGGTAGGGTTTTTCTCTCAGTTTAGCTAGAGTTTTTATCCTTTATAGATAATCAAATCCTATATCTGAGAAGACTGTTATATTTGCCACGAAGGTATGCCATCTAACACGCAGATGAGAGTCTTGTTATTCCTCTTTATTAAAAGTAAGATCAAATCTGATTGGCCCAGACACATGTTGATTCAGTCCATTACAAGCATCTGATCACTTCCATAAACGACTTTTTATTAAAACATATTTTAATTCTAAAATATTTTAATAATAAAGTACTTAAACATTAACATTATAACAAATAAAAGAAATAAAACTATTATTTTGCAAAACACGAATTAGATATACGAAAGTTATACCAAACACCAAAGGGTTTTATATATGTACAAAATAGTAATAAAACTGTAATTTACCTGTTGCTCCATAAGCAAATACGGTCCCATTGTATCCATTGAGAACATTTTCGACTAACTTCAAGGACGTTTTTTCGTATACTTCTGCCTGTTGTAAGGAAAAAAAAAAAACTATAAATTTCTTGATTATTCCCCCCTTTGCATTAAGCAAGAAAGCAAAGATTAAAAGAGAATTTGCATGTTTAGTAAAATTTTGATTATATTCGTTGTTAATAACCAGTATGGAAGATGTACATTATTTAAAAATCGAAGGGCGGACACACACACACATACATACAACATCAAGCGTTTTAGCGACATCGCAAACAATAGAGAAGAATCATACTGTATATAAAAAGTAAAGGATTAAAAACTCTATAATTCTTAAATAGAGAAATTTGTATCTCGCGCAGTCTGATATGCCTCTGGATTTCTGAACCTTTTGTCTGAATTGCTCTCATTAAACAACAACAGAAACCTAACTAATTTTATTCAAATACTATTTCCTTTCTTTTACCTCAATAGTTTCATCTACGTATTCAATGCAACTAATGTGTACAATAGTTAAGTGGTCGCCTTGGTAACTCATTCACAAAAGCCCGTAAGTTGGTAATTCAGACGAGTGTAGAATTCCTAATTGGAACCATATTCATTAAATGCAAACAACTTTTACAGTTGCGCTTCTTTTTATCCAAGTAGAAGTTTGTGAAAAGGTTTACACATTAATTATTGACTATTTAATTAATAACGAACAGTTTTTCATTGTTTTGGATGATTATTCCATAACGAGGACAGCGCCACCTCACTATTCTTTTCATTGTATTTATGGCGAATAAAAGCACAGACAAAGAAAATATTGATTATTTGACCTTCAGCATTACTTAAGGTGATCGAGCAGTTTAACAGAAGCAGAAAGGTGGATTAACTAGAGGAAAATAAATTCCATGTTCTGTTCCTTGCAGTAGTGATTTTATAAGAAAATAACGTGATAAAATATAGTTTAATTAATTAATCTGTTTCCCTTCATTCATTCAGTGCGATATGATTTTATAATAATGTCAGTAACTGTCACTGTAGAAAACATATGATTATAATTCCTCGAATAGTTTGCTATGAGTAAGGTTAAAAGTGGACGAAGTGGCATGGAAAAAGTAGCAGAATACGTACGTGTATTCTAAGATATGATACATATCATAGAAGATATGTATCATATCTTCTACAGGGTGTCCCAAAATTCACGCAAGAAGTAATTTTGATAGAAAACACAGATTTTTAATTAAAAATTGTAATTTCTTATTGATTCATAAAGTATACAGTATAGGGTTATGCATGGAATAGCATATCGGGTAAATGGCCTCCACGGCTTTGCTGGCACATACGCATTCTTTTGTCGAAATTTTCCATGACCGTTTTGCATAAATGGGGCTGAATTTCGTTGATACAGCGCTCAATTTCCTTCTTCAAGGCGTGGGTGGTCGTGAGCTTGTTGGCATAAACTTTAGACTTCAAAAAACCCCAAAGAAAAAAGTCCAACGGCGTTAAGTCACATGATCTGGGCGGCCAATTCTGATCACCAAAACGGGAAATTACACGACCAGGAAATGATTCATGCAGTAATTGAATTGTTTCTCGGGCTGTATGGCATGTGGCACCGTCTTGTTGAAACCACATGTCGTCCACATCCATATCTTGCAATTTAGGCACACAAAACTGGATTATCATGTCGCGATAGCGAGCACCATTAACTGTTATTGCCTTACCAGCCGCATTTTCGAAGAAGAATGGACCGATGATGCCTCCAGCCCAAAATCCGCACCAAACAGTGACACGTTGTGGATGCATTTGTTTCTCAACAATCACTCGTGGATTTTCTAAACCCCAAATGCGACAATTTTGTCGATTAACGAAGCCATCAAGATGAAAATGAGCTGAAGATGATTTTGTTCGAAAAATAAGCATCCACTTGTTGTTGTTCCATAATCCATTCAACGAACTCTCTTCGCTGTGTGTGGTCATTTTTAATAACCCTGAACTGTCAGCTGTCACGCTGTTTTTTTTCTCGTTGGCAACACTTTACCGCACAAATGGCGCTAAATTTAAATCTTGCGTGAATTTTGGGACACCCTGCATGATACACATACCATAGAAGATATGTGTATCTTCTATGACCAATGTATGCATATTTGAGTTTGGAAAGTGCTCCCTCGACGCAAAAGTTGACATGCGGAGTCTTCACTATGCTCATAAATCGTACTGCAGTTTTGAGCTAAGAACTGCACAGAGGAGAAAGAGGCATATGAGCAGTGACAAACCTCGTCTTCAGTTCGTGAGATACACAAATTTTTTACAATTCCATCGTAGGCCTTCTGCGTATTAGAAAGTGGATAGAATGAGCTTATATTTTCTTGTATAACACCGGTACGCTAATATTTGATGCTTCCTATCCCCCATCCCGATGTTTGGTTTCCGGAGGACCCTGATTGTCAAATTATGATCATTTTGAAAAAGGGACTGTGAAAATTTTCAAGCGATCTCAATTAAAAAAGAGCCTAAGATTAAAAAATGGAAGCAAAAATGGTTATTTTTTATAATTCTTTATAAATCATGCATTGAAATAACAATCTTTTCATTAATGCCTTCTCTTAGTTTCGTTTCTCCTTCAAAAATTATCAACAAATCTCTCTCCCTTTTTTTCTATCCCCAAAATGTGTCTATCACCTAACGTATTCTTGCGTATTTAAGAGGCTGATTCCGCCATTTTATGCTTCACCTGACAACTAAAATCACTTCTCAGGATATGTTTGGTCCACTAGCTATAAGTCGGGTATCACCGTTCTAAAAGTAGCATTGAAAAATGTTCGTTACGTCACTTCCTCCTCCTCCTCCTCCTGTGATGTTAATTACAGCAATTTCTTTTCACAGCTTGTCTCGATTTATTTTTTTTTATTTTCATTTACTTATTTACTTATGTTTTGATCAGACCTTATACATAATTTTAGCAGGATCGGTCAGAATACGACTGTCATGAGAAAAACTGTTTTATTATGTTATCCTTGGAACAGGGACCTTGATCCACTTGATAGCTGACAGTCCTGTCAATGGCCATTTAATGTGTTTACATCCAGACTCTCTCGTTCAGTCCTCATCAAGTTTATGATATGTTTTGGAGCAGATTTTAATGGATACCTATGAATTGTTTAGCACTGTAATCAATATATGAGCTGATAGAAAACTATATACAGAAAAACGTAAGAATATTACATAAAAAAAGAGAAAACGTGCTGATCGAATATTTTGAATGACGTAGCTTCATCACCTGGTTTTTGTGAAATATCTGTCACTAGTGTCAAGCTATTACGAAGATCGCTCTGTTGTGATTTCGCTGAAATCAACTACGTCGACGACACCTAACCATTGATTGACGGGCGACATCGCATCGGCCACGAAAAGCCACACACTATATCAAAAGAATTCTCAGAAGCCGCAGCTATGGTAAAGAACTGCGTAACTGAGACGAAGGACAGTTTCTTTTTTATGTTCGGTCTGATAAAGGGACTCTTACTTTTGTGTCGATCTCAAAGACAGGCAGGAAGAGCGACTCATTGAAAAGTCGTCCGATAGCCAATTCACCAAACGGAAAATCTTTTTTCTTTTATGTGGAATAAAGCCGATATCGCTTCTCTTTAGTGTGATACCTACTTCACAGATCATACGGGAAGAACTTCAAAGGCATAAATTTCTGAAAATTTAAGTAAATTAATGAATACGCTTTTAAATTGTATTATTTACATGAAGTGTATCATTCAGTACAAATTTAACCGACTTGGAACCATAAAAAATTGAGTGAAAACGTTTTTAACGTGTGACATTCAAAATAATATACCATCAGAAAACCCACACAATTCTGTCTAGAATTTGTTCATTGATTCTGACATTTACTACTCATATTTGGTATTTCAGTTCTTCAGTTGGTCTAACTCTAGATGTATGTGCAGCAAATTGATTGAACAATTTACTGCACATGAAAATTCAGTTCCTTTCTCCTGTTAAACCTACCACACACACACACACACAAATTTAAAGCTTTCTTTTTATGCTAATAAGCACGCACACACACACATACACACAAATTTAAAGCTTTCTTTTTATGCTAATAAGCACGCACGCACGCACGCACACACACACAAATTTAAAGCTTTCTTTTTATGCTAATAAGTTTAAAATAACTTTCTTTGAAAAGGAATGTACGATAAACAGCAACAAGAACAAATAAATTATTTAAAATATAAATATGATTATTCTTTTCAGGGGGGAGAGAGTTCTGTTGATTTTGTTATATAAGGGTTGTGTAAAAATTTGATGTGCCTGATGACAAATAGGGTATGTTAATCTGCCAAATTTAAAGTGACCAGTGATGTTCCCCAGGGATCAGTTCTTGGTCAGTTGTTCAATCTATACATTAATGATATTAAGAAGAATTTAAAAGGAAGACGGCCAACAATACCACTAATATAATACAGCATTTGCGTACTGAGTTGAATAAGCTAGAACTGTGAGTGAACGTATTGCCTATCAATTCAACGTAATAGGTGGAGAGTTATTCATTTTTGCGTAATCAGATTTTCAACGCCATATTTTATCGATGGGATTATGCTTGCAGTAACTGATGAAGCTGAAGATCCTGAAGTTAGGTTGGATAGGAAATTCAAAGTTCAAAGGTCATAATGCAATCACTGCAAATATAATTCAGCGGATAAGGGATAATTGCGATTTCGAAACAAAAATTCAAATGTAAGGATAAGGAAGTCATTTTTTTTCTTTTACATGGCCTTGATACGAGCACACCTGGATTACTGTGCGCAGCGATGGTCTCCTGGGTACCAAAGGGAGAACGAAGCTGTGGAAAGGCTGCAAAATGTTACAAAGATGATATCGGGATTAATGAATGTAGATTACGAGGACAGATTAAGAGTATATTACATGTGATATCCAATACGTTGCATTGGATATCACATGCTATACACTATGGTTACACAGGTAGAACCAGAAGACGTCTAAGCCTCCCACAGTAGCATATGACATTCAACTCCAGACCTGCCGAATCGAAGTCATTCTCTGGTAAGTTCTCTATGCCACTGGTGTGCTTTGAAGGGCACACTAGTGGCAAAGAGAATCTTGAAAGCAATTCTAGGGTATCAGCAAAGCTATACGGACTTATAGACCAAGCTGTGGACTCTCTCGAGTTGATTCACATTGTACCTTGTAACACGTACTCCATATGCGAGAAAACCACATTGAGCAGCATAAGCCAAAGTCTCCATACTCTGACAGTCTGCTCTGTAGTTCATGTCGTAACTTCTTATACAATATTATAGTCGGCAGAGCATCATAAAGTGACTTGAAAAAAGTTTCCTGTCTGGTTTGGGGAACAGGGTTTCCGGACTGTCTGAGCCTAAACCCTTTACCCCACCCACAATATTAATTACTAAAGTGGTATAGACCAAAATGGGTGGAATTTACATTATATATACCGCCTCGGCTACCATGTAAAGTAAATACGAAGAAAATCGACCTGCTGGGTCTCCTAGAATAGATCGATTAAGTTTCCAAAATCGGCTTCTTTTGGGGAAAAAATACGTTGCATGAAAAATGTGTAAATATCATGCGAATAAAGTAGTTGGGATTTTCTTTTTTTTTTTTTTTTTTACGATTTTGGTGTAATCTACACTCCCTCTAGCCCTTATTTGAAACAAAATCAAACAAAATCAATCTGACAAATTTCTGGTAATAAATATTTCCAAATTATATATAGTTACAAGTACTGAAATATATAAATGGACCAAAAACTAAGCCTTTGCTAACAAGTAGCATCAGTATTTCATACGCCTCTTACACAAATATTGCACTGATGATGAGTGCATTGATTCGTTCCCTTGGATTTCTTTTTTATATAGACAACTTGTCTATAGGAAGTAACAGCAATCGGAAAATATTTTTTTTTGTTGTTTGTGATATACTTTTTTTTTTGGCATCTTCCGATATAAAGTGAGAAGCAATTCATGCATGACGACCCATGGTCCCTAAGTGCTGCTAAGGGTGTGGATGTCATTAGTGGAAGTGTCATGGTATACTTATTTTTCTTTGCTTTCGAAATTTCTAGTACATAACCACTTGTTTGAGTTCCAAGCAAGATAACGGAAAATAACCCTATTCCATTGTTAATCTGGACGAATTACAAATGATAAAGATATTGACTTAGCTTTCCATAATACATCGTTGCGAGCTCGATCACCATAGCAACTGATAAGTACATTTATTTTAAACCTCTAAACAATGAACATTTTTGCACGCGCTTACAACGTAGATGAATATTAAAAAAATGAATGAAATAGACTTTTAGAGACTAGAAAAAAACTGAACTAGTGGAAGTGTGTGTACCTATCGCCAGATGGCGTGAAACCTACAGGAAACATCGTTTTATTCAGACAGTTTAATTATTTTCTTGAGCGTAGTATGTCCAGTATCATGACTTCTATCAGAGTACGTCAACAATTCTGATTTTCAGACAGAAAGACAAATTCTGTCTGAAATCCGACAAATTATACGGTGTAATTACAACTATGTAGGGTAATGACCTCATTTTTTTACTAGAAATATTTTGAAAAAATAACAGTTACCACCGAAGCCATTTACTGAGTTTAATTACGACTGAAATCGGTGTGTTTGAATAACAGTGAGAATGCTGCTTTTGAAGATGATCTCAAAGTCATTCTCCTACAAAGAAACCGGGACATTCCTTTACACGAGAAATACCTCTACTTTGGCTGCATTTCCACCTCCTGGTAACTTATTAGATTGATCGCATGCAACGATGATTCAATGTGACCTTGGAGGAAAGTCCGCCCACATTCAATACACTAGCACGCCTCAGTGTGATATTCAACGTGTAGCTTCAGGCGTGAGTGGAGTAAGAAAATTATAAACGCGTTTGCAATTAATGCCATTTATTCTTTCAGTGTTTGTTTCCACGTCGATCGGTAACCGAGGTCTATAGCAAGCCAAAAAAAAATTATATACCCTTACATGTACTCTCATCTAAATGGTTAGTAACGTATAACCATGCTGATAATTATGGGTTGGCTAAGGGTTTCATTGATATGCGAAGTCAGTGACATTTGTAATAGCAAGTAATTTCTCTTATATTTCTACTTCTAATAATATGAATTTAAAATAATTATTTAATTTTACTAAAATAATGATGTAACTTATATGCTACTTTGAATTCAAAAATAAACTTTTAAATATTTAAAAACTTTTTAAAAGTTAAGAATGTATAGAAAATACCTTTAATATTTTCGTATCATAATACTATATTAATTTATGATAGCAACTATCTTCTGATTGATTGGAGGGGGAAAGAAAAGTCCTTTTTAGGACTTCCAGGGTAACAAACGGCAATGCTGTATCCAATGAAGTTTTAACTGAGGCTCGGCTATTGCCGTTACCCAGCCATGACTAGAGCTTTTTAGCTCAATAACACTCCATCCACACAGATTTTCTTCATTCAGATGACGGGATAAAGAGTCAAGGACTCAGTCCATCGCCCAGTTCTTTTATCTTCTGATTGGTGAGAGAATAATAAGATCCCAGTCCTTTTTAGGATTTCCAGGGTAACGAATGGCAATGCTGCAGCCAATGAAGTTTTAACTGAGGCTCAGCATTGCCGTTACCCAGCCATGACTAGAGCTTTTAGCTCAATAACACCCCATCCACACAGATTTTCTTCGTTCAGATGACGGGATAAAGAGTCAAGGACTCCGTCCATCTTCCAGTTCTTTTTAGAACTTTTAGATCTTCTGATTGATCCAATATAGAGAGTGAAAATGGACGGTGAGATGCGGTGATTAATACTCTTGGAGGGTATTAATTGTAGCCAACGAAGTTTTAACTGAGGTTCGGCTATTGCTGTTACCCTCCTGCCATGATCAGAGCTTTATTAGCTCAATAACACCTTATCCCTACACTGTCCTCTACAGATAACGGGGAAGATGAAAAGCATTCTTGCTTCTCCGCTTTAAACCAGTCCTTATAAGCACTCTTTCATCGGATCACAACCAATACTGCTACATTTGGGAAACCAAGGAAAACTGTTCCCCCCACACACACACTCATTCATATCATGGGAAAGGTTGACCAAAGTACTCCTGAAATTTATTGGTCCTGTTCCGCTTATAAAATCCAAAGAAGAAATTGAAACAGCTGTTCAAGACCTGACCCAACAAAGTAACACATCTTTACAGCAGTTACTACTACCACAAGTACACCTCAGGCCCAACCACTTGCCAGAAGATATCATGAATCTGATCAAGGAGAAAAATAAGGCTAGGAAAAGGTTTCACAGTACCCGCGCACCACAAGACAAACGAATACTGAATAGACTCAATTCTGCAGTGGGAGATGCTCTTAAAGCACATAGATAGAAATCTATGTGCTTTAAGGTCAGAAATATTCTTTCTCCTCTCCAAACAGATCTAGGCCTCATCCATACTGATGTAGATAAAGCTGAAGCAATAGCATAAAATTTAGACAAGCAATGTAAACCCTTATATGAACATCTAGACTTCACCCACATCTACATGATCCATCGACGTGTCAGATGTTCATTAAAATCTTCTGTAACCTGTTCCAATCAAATTGCACCCACATCACCACCAGAAATATATGATATAATCAAGAAATTAAAGAACAAAAGGGCTCCTGGACCTGACGGCATCACCAACAAGGTGATAAAGCTACTGCCTCGTATAGCTATTGTACATCTGACTAATATAATCAATTCCATCCTCCGCTTCAAACATTTCCCTTCCTGCTGGACGGTGGCGGATATAATCCCAATCCATAAGACCGGAAAAGACCCGCACCTTCCTCAAAATTATCGGCCAATCAGCCTCATCTGAAATCTGGGTAAAACTGTAGAGGTAAGTACTGCTACCAGATTCCACAAGTTAAACAGTCTTCCTAAAGAGCAGTTTGGATTCCATCAATTCCATAGTACCACATAACAGATTAGTCGAATATATCTCCATGGGATACAATTGGCATCAATGCACTGGGGCTAGAATAGGTGAATATATTACCACCAGCTCCAACTGTCGTCAATACACTGGAGCTGTTTTTCTTGATCTGTCCAAAGCATTTGACAAAATTTGGCACTTTGGAGTGCTACGTAAACTTATCTCATCCGGTATCTCACTGAAAATGTACACTTAGTTAGATCATATCTACAGAATAGAAACATGCAAGTCAAGATCAATGGTACCACCTTATCCCAGCTCCACTGGACGCAGGGATACCTGCTAGCTCCATTGCTGTTCTCGATATACATGTTAGACATTCCGCACAACCCAATGTCATCAATCATGTCCTATATTCGGATGATGCAGCATTATTAGCCAGATCTCTCCGGGCACATCTAATTTCTAAAAATCTTCAAGAAAATCTTCAAACGTTACAGAAATGGTTCTCTAAATGGAGCTTACAAGTGAATCCCCAAAAAAGCCATTCTCTTCAAGAAAAGATCGATATCTCCTGCAGGAGATGTCTTACTATTCAATACTAAAATTCCCTGGCAGACAGAAACAAAATACCTGGGTGTCTTAATTTTTTAAAAGTTAAAAAATTAACTTTTAACCAACACATCAAGACTACATGTGCAAAGACATCTAAAGCCATCGCCCAGATCTACCCTCTAATTAATGGAACAGTAAGCTAAACATCAGAATCAAATTATTTTTATACCAGCTGACGATTCGTCTCATAGTCACTTATTCTTCTGTAACCTGGAGCCATACCTCCAACAGTAATATCCTCAAACTGCAACATGTGCAAAACAGGTGCCTGCGAATGATTCTGAACGCCCCATGGTTCGTCAGAAACAATCAACTTCATCGAGATACAAATATTCCTTATATCTTCTCTTTCCTACAATCTTAATAACAAAGTTTTTCCTAAAAACGTCCATACACTAGAACAACGATCTAGTTCAGCAAGCTCTAGCCTACGAGGCAACGGATATACAGTATTTAAACATAAAAGGCCAAAAGCCATTTTAATTTCCTGTAGCGATGCATAATCTCCACGCCTATTCAGGGCGTGCAAACTGCTGATAAAATTTTCCCCTCACTGTAGCCGTAACAGATAGCGGGGATTATGAAAAGCATATTGCTTCACCCTTAAAGCCATTAACGTCAATTGTCAATCTTCTAATTGCTCTATTATAATATAATATTATCATTAGTATTACATGATCACATCATCATCCTCAACAGCTTTCTTCTGTCTATTGGAGAATGAATGCCACTTCATACTTCTTCCAATTTGGGCGATCTTGTGTATCTCTCAACCATAAATATCCATAAGATCTTGGAATTTCATCGTCCCATCTTACCATTGGTAACCTGATTTCCGATAACCAGTTCTTGGTGTTCATTCTATTGTTCTCTTTGTCCATCTGTTGTCAGACATTCCCATCTCACTTTATTACCAAGACAATGTCCATTACCTTTGTTTGCTTCCTTATCCAAGTAATGTTATTTTTTTTTATCCAATCCTTGTTATTCCCAAAATATCTCTTTCCAAGTTTCTTTGATAAATGCTCCTCACGTCAATGACGGGAATCGAACCCAGGTCTTTCCGACCAAAGGGCTTCGTCTATACTGACTGAGCTTCCGGAGGCTTCAGTAACATCATGGTGAGCACTAATACTGTACGACAAGGACTCCATTTAGTGGATTTCCACGGAAGAATGGCACACAATCCGAACATCACAACAACAAAGAAGGCGGTTCGTCTGGCCTAGTGCAAAGAGTTTGTGAACTGGACAATTGACCTGTGGAAAATTATTATTAGTTTAATTATTATTATTATTATTATTATTATTATTATTATCATTGTAACACGCCTATCATAATAGGGGTGACTGAAACAAAAAAGACCAAAATTGGTGAGATCTTTCTGAGCAATAAATACAAAATGTTATATTCAGGCAATGACAATCAAGGAAAAGAAGGAGTAGCCATAGTATTCAACACAAAATACGAGGCTAATCTTCTTGAATGGCAGGCAGTCTCAAGTAGAGTAATGTGGGCAAATATGAGAATCGGGAACTGGACAATGAGACTTATTTGTGTCTATAGTCCCATAGAAGGTTCTACTAAGGTAGAAGTGAGGAATTTTTTGACGCTTTAGAAAAAGCAACTGACACAGTGAAAAAGGAAAAGTTGGTCCTTGTTGGGGATCTAAATAGCAGCGTAGGAAATAATTGTGAGACATACAAAAATATTTTGGGAAAATTTGGTGAAAAGAGCAAACCTAATAATAATGGCAAATATCTGTTAGATTTCTGCTCAGGACATGGACTGGTTATTACTAACACCATGTTCCAACATAAAAATGTGCACAAATTCACATGGAGAGAAGAGGCTAGGAATAAGAAAAGTCTCATTGACTATGTTATTGTTGATGGTGATGTTTTCTCCCTGGTGCAGGACACCAGAGTGTACAGAGGATTTGAAATTGGAAGTGATCACTATTTAGTCTTGACCAGGATAAAATTGAATTTCATATTGAAAAGAATAACATGTAAGAAAGTTTTAAAGCGAATAAAAGTTGAGCAGCTCTCAGATGTGAACTGTAGACTAAAATACAGAAATATTATTGAAAAGAAAATGAAAGAGTTTGAGAACAGGAATCAAACCTTGGAGATTCAGTGGCAAACTCTGAAGAAAACATTGATTGATTCTGCCAGAGAGGCATGTGGTGAGGTTGTGTGCAAGGATAAAAAAATCAGAATTCCCTGGTGGACACAGGAAGTTAAAGAGACAGTGAAGAAAAAGAAGGAAGCATACCAAAAGTTCCTGGCAAATAAGTCAGCTTTTACTCTTACAGAATACAGAGACAAATGTAAGAAAGCTAAACAGTGTGTAAAACTAGCTAAACAAAAGTGATGGGAGGACTTTGGCAAGAATATAGAAAATAAATATCAAGAAGGTGGCAAAATATTCTGGAGGTTGTTGAAGAAGCTTAGGAATGGAGGAAAGAGTGCTGTAAAAGGAGTTAGAGATGATAAAGGTGACATGAAAATAGGAGAAAAAGATATCCTTGAAGTATGGAGTAATTACTTTGAAAAACTGCTAAATGAAACAAGCAGTGATGACAGCACAGTGATAAAAAACACTGACCAGGCATGCAAAGGCTTGAAATGTGTAAAGGCAGCAGGAGTAGATGATATTCGACCAGAAATGCTGAAGTATGGTGGTATAAAAGTCTTACAGTGGCTGCACTGCATAGTTCAGAAAGCCTGGACAGAGGGACGAATTCCCGATGATTGGAGTAGAGCTCTCATAGTACCCATATATAAAAAGGGAAATAAAACTGAATGTGAGAATTACAGTGGTATTTCCCTTCTGAGTGTTCCTGGCAAGATCTATGCAAGTATACTTGAGAAACGGTTGAGAAGAACTGTGGAAGAAAAGCTTGGTGAAGAACAAGCTGGATTCAGGCCAAATAGAGGCTGTCAGGATCAGATCTTCACTTTACGACAAATAGTCGAGAAAGCATGGGAATATAACAAAGATCTGTATTTAAGTTTTGTCGATTTGGAAAAGGCATATGACAAAGTGCCAAGAGAGAAGCTATTCAATACGCTGCAGTTATATGGTGTCAATGGGGCATTATGTCAAGCAATACTTAGCCTTTATTTGAGTTGTGAGTCAGCAGTTAGAATTGAAGGAAGTACAGGAAGATGGTTTAATGTTAAATCTGGTGTGAGACAAGGATGTACATTATCCCCTCTGTTATTCATTATCTATATGGATCACATTATGATGGAAAGTGGTATTAAACTTGATATCAGAATTGGAGATGTTAATGTCAGCTCTTTTCTTTATGCGGATGATGTTATACTTCTAAATAAATCCGCTACAAGTCTGCAAGATCTCTGACTGAATTGAATAACTGTTGTAATAGATATGGTATGAAGGTCACCAATAAAAAGACAAAGACAATGAATATAGGCAGAATCATTGAAAATGTCAACTGTGTTGTGAATGAAGAACCTGTGGAACAAGTAAAACATAACAGCTACTTAGGTACGATTTTTAGTGAAGATGGTAAATTAAATATAGAAATAGACAACAGAATCAGCAAAGCTGGTATGGTGGGAAGTCAATTGAATAAAGTCATATGGAATAAGAGAGAAATTAGTCGGAACACTAAATTAGCTGTATACAAGACAGTGTTCAAACCAGTTTTAACTTATGGATCTGAGAGCTGGGTCAGGAGTAAAACACTTGACCAAAGACTAGAGACCGCAGATATAAGAGTCCTGAGAAAGATTAGAGGCGTGAACAGATGGCATCAATGGCAATATCATATTAAAAATGAGGATATTAGGAAAGAACTTGACATTGTCAGCATCCAGAAATGCGTTAGCAGAGCTAATCTCAGGTGGTATGGTCACTTAAATAGAATGGGAGAGGAAAGATTAGCAAAACAAGTGTTCTCTGCCAGGTTGGCAGGAAAATGACCGAGAGGAAGATCAAGATATAGGTGGATTGATACGGTACAAAGTGCCTTAGAGGATAGAAATATAAGACCTGATAATGTTGGAGTCTTGACAAGCAACAGACTGATTTGGAGGAAAATTGTAGATAGGAAGTTATTAATGATGTAAAGTTTTCATGTAGTACTGTCATATCCTGTACACCCCTTGAGGGTACATGCCAGGAATTTGATGATGATGATGATTGTAACACGCCACATATCCAGCTGGAATGAGTGACGCGGCTGTCGCTTACACCGTCGAAATGTTATTATTCCATTTTATCTGCCTTTAATGTAATTATCCACTTGTTTTCTGCTCCTCCAGCGACAAAATTTTCCCTATCAGCGACTTTTGGTATTAAATCATTTTTCGCGGAAATCATCTCCCCATGCCTTCAGAAGTCTCAATATAAAATTTGTTCTCATTCTGTTTATTGTTTTTAGCTACAGATGCCTCCAAACAGGGAAAGTTATTTTATGGCAACCCTGTATATCTATTGCAACATTATATCAACTATAGAACGTTATTTACATGATAATATTCCATTTCAATCATCATCACACTACCCTATAGAACATCATAATAATACTACATAATTAAGCGTACGTAATAGCTTCCTATCAATTTTCATCCAAATTAATTCGCTATTTCCCAGGACTAAATACAGTATATTGTCGGGTCATTTAATACAATTCTGACCATATCAATTGACCTAGATCTTAATCTTCCTCTGAGTGGGTTAGAATTTTTTTCTTTTTATTAATTTTATATAAAAAAATCAGCTAATGCCTTTTTATTCCCGTATACGGGAGTAGGCGAGGCCATTTAGCCCTATCTAACTTTTGGAGACTGAGTGGGCAGTTCAATCTCCTCAGGTACCCAATCACAGACAGATGGCCCAGGCTATCACTAATTAAGCGGTACATAGTGAAGAGAGACGGCTCAAATGTGCCGCCATCTCGTGGTCCCTAACCCTAACACAATATATTTAATGTCTGAAATAATGTGGGTTCTACGGTCGATTTTCTTGAGTTTACAGGACGAAAAACCCGAGTTTCCGGGAGGAAAACCTGCTTTCCCGTGCAGAGATCGACTAACTCGGGAACCGGTCGAAAAAAGGCTTAGAAAAATTTCCTCTAGTCGCCGACTAGACTCGAAACCAAATCTTCCTTCGTGCGGCCAAGCGCTGTGGTGTGCAAACGCCACATTTTTATATTCTTATTTGTTTTTTATAATCCGGATATCCTTCTCTAGAGATCAAACATGAAATTTTGTCAAGCTACTTCAGGCCTCCAGCAAACATGACGATGGTTTCACACTGGACGATTCGATTTGTCTCCCCCCCCCCCCTTAGCTAAAGACAGTCAAGAAATCCATGCCTACAGCGTGAATAGAACCTACGGCCTATTGGTTGGAGAGAGAATACACTACCAGTTAGCCAACCAAACCGGCAAATTTAATAAAATAAAAGAAGGAAAAAAAGATTGTAGTACTAGTAACAGTATTTCATGTGCCAATGAGTTTGAAGCATCTGGTGTGTGGTGAAATCTAACAAGATCAAGTGCATAGTAGGGTGTTGTTATAGACCTCGTGGATCGGTTGCTAGTGATGAAGAAATCCATCACCAAATAGAAATGACAATGGCCGTGAAAAGAGTAATCATACTGTGAGACTTTAATTATCCAAATACTGATTGGTAGCAGTAAAATCTCATGAAAAGAATGAAACTGAATTTATTGAGCCATTGTGGGACTACTTCCTCAAGCAGTATGTGACAGAAGGAACTTGAGGTCAAGGAGTGTTAGATTTGATTATAGTGTCAGAGGATATTTCAGTTAAATACGTGTATTTTGCCTCCGGTTAGTGACAGTGATCACGTGGTACTCACTTGGGAAGTGACTAAGTTTATGGATGTTCCATTCAGAAAAGGTTACATGCAGAACTACAATGCAGGAAATTATGACCACCTGAGGAGTATGCTGAGTTCAGTGGAATGGGATCGGTTGCTGAATGGAAAGATTTCTGTGCATGGGAAGCATTTAAACAAAACTTAAATGATGCGATAAAAGAATATGTCCCGAGAGTTAGAAGAATAACTAGGGCAGGAGTCAAATGGATGTGTAATCTTATTAAGCAAGAGATTTGTAAGAAAAGGATGATGTGCAAGGAATACCGTGTGCATAAAGATGATATCTGTTTATGAAAGTTATAAGCAGAAGGTAAGAATAGTCAGAACTGTTGTACGGAAAGCAAAGTCTGAGTACGAAAAAGAAACTGGCTCTGTGTGCAAAAGACAACCCACAAAAATTCTATCGATATGATGCAAGTAAAAGAAAGAATGAATATGAAAGAATAACTCTTCCAAATGCAGATGGCGTGAGGTTAACATATGTAAAAGAGATTGTTCAACTAATGAGTGTTCGTTTTGTTAAAAGCTATCAACCTGGTGTTGATAGCCTTTAACAGCAATAGGGACTGATGGGATATCAGCTTGTGTGCTAAAAGAGTGTTCAGCTGAAATAGCTATTCCTTTGACCAGGCTGTTTAATATGAGTCTCAGAACAAGGAAGATTCTGTAGGAGTGGAAAGAATGTATGGTAATCCCATTACATAAGAATGGTCGAAAGAAGGGTGTATCCAACTATTGAACCAATTAACATCTTAAGAGAGGTAGTGAAGATTTTGGAAAAATTGGTTAGGGCTAGCATTTAGAAATGGGTTGACAGTGAATCTCTACTTTGCAATGAACAAATGGGTTTACTAAGGGAAGGTCAGGTTTTAGCAACTCGTGCACATTTTATAATAATGTTAACATTGAACTAGACAAGGGAAACGGATACACCATGATACTTTTAGATTTTGCTGAGGCTTTTGACAAAATACAGCATGGAAGACTTTTGCATAAATTTGAGAAAATGGATTTGGATTATAAAATATTAGTGTAGATAAGACGATGACTGACTGACAAATATCAAAAAAGTGGTATACGGTTGATGGGAGCTTGCAAGATTCAGGATAATCAGTAGTGTACCACAAGGATCACCTTGGTCCACTGTTATTCGATCTGTACATTAATGATACTGGGAAGGATTTTACATACGACATATTTGCCGATGATTCAAATATAGGCAGGTAATCAGGAATGCTGCTAATATGCAATACTTGCAGAATGATTTGAATTGGCTGGAATTGTGGGCATGAAAAAATGGATGCCAGTTCAACGTTAGTAAATATAGTCATGCACTTTGGCGTGATTAGATATCCGCTGTCGTATTACTATTATTATTCGTGACACCTCCAAGCAGTCCGAAGATTCATCGCGGGAGGACACCTACTGTACAACTCTCAGTCTCCACCACTAACACAGCACCTCTGCTACCAATCACTCACATCAACGCCATCTACTGCCTACAACCCTCGCCACCACAGCTAGTATTTTTGTCTGTAAATTGCGTGTGTTCTGAACGGCCGATTTATGTGTATGCGGGATGAAAAACCAGTTTCCGGGAGAAAAAAACCCTGCCACCTCCGTATGAGATCGGCTAACTCACCTTCGATTGAAAAAGTCCATATAAAGATTCCTCCCGTCATGACGAGAATCGAACTTAGGCCTTTTCTAATCGAAGGGCGACGTACGGTCGTTCTTCCAATTGAGCTATGGAGGCGCTATTGTGTTGGTGGTATTATGCTAGAAGAAACTGATCAGGCTAGGGATCGAATGTTAGTAGATAGGAAGTTGAAGTTCAGGGACCATGTAGCAGAGATTGCAAATACACCTCAAAAGATAATTGCAATGCTGAAACAAATTTTCACATGTAAAGGTAAAGATGTCATTTTGCCTCTTTACAAGGCCTCATTTGAACTACTGTGCGCAGGTCTGGTCTTTTATTTTCCATTGTGATTCTGATATAATGGAGAGAGAGAGAGAGAGAGAGAGAGAGAGAGAGAGAGAGAGAGAGAGAGAGTGCAAAGGAGAGTTTAAGCAATGATATCAGGATTGTGGAATGCTGATTATGAAGACAGATTGAGAATTTATAGACTGCAGACAGTAGTAAACAGGAGAAAGACATCAACAATAACAACATTAATAATAAATTATATTACTGTTTAAATTTGAAAGAAAAGAAGCTAATGACTTCACTTTAATTGACTTAGTATCCCGTAATTCAAAGCACATATCCTTCTAGACGTGTATAATACTATGCATTATAGGAAGGACCATTACCTGTTATAGGCCTGGATCTTTATATAGGTGTCATTAGTAAGAGCCAGACCCAAATATGATATCAAGGTTGAAGTAATGCAGAAATCGATAATATAATGTATTGACAATTTTAAATGAAAATTTTTCAATACTTCTCTCCATTTCAGAGTATTTTAATAATAATCTCATAAACCATTTGTCTGTTTATATATAGGATGTATATGATTTCTACATATTTGGCGTGGCTGAAATTGACGACATTTAATAATGCTTGCTTCATTTGGAGTAAAGCGATTCTAGTTGGTGGATAGTTTTTGACTGTCACTGCTGAGGGTCAGGAGCCTTTGCTCAGTTTCCTGTAGCGGAATGATTCAGGTCAGGAGTGATGAAATTAGCAGCTGACCTGTAGGGTCACTCAGTGAGATTTAGTGATCTTGTAGATCACTCAGAGTTTTCGAATTGGTATCCTCGCACTTCAGCAGTACCTGAATAAAGGTTTGAATAGTATTTCGTGGAAACTTTAATTTATAGTATAACCAAGTAAAAAATCTTTTCTATGTATTGCTCTGTATGGTATCCTATTTATCCATATAATGGTAATGTTTTGAAAAGTTTTTCTCACTTACCTTATCTGCCCCTTATAAGATATTCTTCTCACTACTACGTATTAGGTCTACTGGCCTGTTAGAGCTATCGTAAGCTTTTCTAAGTCGTACCGCTCCCGAGGATAAGGTGAATAGCCCTAGGTCTCGGGGTATATCCCATGGCCGTATCTCCTGTGTTCGCGGGGCCGGTTGACCTGCTTGGGGAGGAAAAACACAGATAAACTGGGGAGAAAAACCCTGCTGTCCACTCCCAAGACCGGCTAACTTGGCTATGTCTGAGAAAGCTCCTCAAGCTCCTCACACCGGTGAAGGGAATCGAATTCAGGACACTCCTTTCCCAGGCGTATGGGTTGCGAAGAGCATAGATAGGCTAACCGCGCGGACCCTTTATAAGATCTACAAAACATAAATACGGATCCTTGTCATCCTTTCATTATTTCTCAACTACGTTAAAATGCAAATCTTATCCAGAAACATCTATTTGGCTTAAACACAGTTTGTTCTTCCACCAAAACCTAACAAAAGTTTGTTAAGTTTTGCTTAATCCCAAGTATGCTTGAATAAATCATATGTGGAACATTCAGCAAAGATATTTCTTTGTACTTTTCAGATTCAGTTTTATTTCCTTTTTTAGCAGCTGGATTCAACTTAGAGCCCCATTTCACTTAGAATTCGATATTCTGATCAGACCTTCCGAATTAAGCAATGCAGTTAATGTAAAACTCTTATATATCCATATTTGAGCATTCCATTAATCGAATATAACTTTCCATCTTTTAGGATTCTGACAGCTTTCTGTAACTCAAGTCTTGATATTGATTTTCCTCATAACATTCCTCTTGAATATTTTCCACCACGGTTTTCATCACTTTTTGTTTCATTTAGAAATCGTTCGACGTTATTACTCCAGTTATATAGGAAAATCACCTCTAAAAGCTGTCGACACTTTGATCATTTGTAAACCTAATTATCACTTCCTTTTTTAAATCGCCTGCATGCTCTTTGGTACTTACTTAACCAGCGTGAAGACATCGCTGTCAACAATAATATAGTCAATAAGGCATTTCTTAAGTTTGAGTATGCTATCACCATTGAATTCTTGTTCATGTTTATGTTGGAACATGTTTGTAATTACTAGTTCATCTCTTGAAGAGAAATCCAGCCAGTATTACCATTTCTCCAAATATTCCCAAAACATTTCGTTACGTTTGGCATTCATTTTTTATCTTCGTCTTAGTAACATTTATGTTAACAGGACTTCTCTAATGCCTCTGCTAGTTTCATTTCTTTTTTTTAGTTGATACTTCTTTCATTGATGGTTCAGTTCTACTGACGTGCCTCTGAGTCTTCAATAGTTGATTTTTCAGTGGTTGTCATTGTTCCCAACACATCTGAGGCCTTGTATAATTCGGGGACGTCCCACCCAGTATGATATTTTGACATGATAGAGCATCATGACTTGGTTTGTAACTCCTAATTGTTACCCCCATCTTCGCCTGTGTAGCTCAGTGGATGTGGCGTTTGCACACCATCGCGCTAGGCCGCACGAAGGAAGTCTTGGTTTCGAGTCTAGTCGGCGACTAGAGGAAATTTTTCTAAGCCTTTTTTCGACCGGTTCCCGAGTTAGTCAATCTCTGGCACGGGCAAGCAGGTTTTTCCTCCCGGAAACTCGGGTTTTTCGTCCTGTAAACTCAAGAAAATCGACCGTAGAACCCACATTATTTCAGACATTAAAATATATTGTGTTAGGGTTAGAGACCACGAGATGGCGGCACATTTGAGCCGTCTCTCTTCACTGCGTACCGCTTAATTAGTGATAGCCTTGGGCCATCTGTCTCTGATTGGGTACCAGTGGAGATTGAACTGCCCACTCAGTCTCCAAACGTTAGATAGGGCTAAATGGCCTCGCCTACTCCCGTATATACGGGAATAAAAAGGCGTTAGCTGATTTTTTTTTTCTTCGTTTTTTTTCAGCACTCATATAGATAACTAATAAGGGTGTTAGCGGATTATACTGGAGGCTCAAAACAAACTCGTATGATATTTGTACTTATGAATCGATCTAAATTTCACTTGAAATAAAGCCGTATATAGATGGAATATTAAGGAAAAATATTATAAGGGAAATTTGATGACCTAAAGCGCTTTCTTTACCACTATACATATGTTAATCAAGCATTCACATTTCTGCCGGAGTCAATGGAATATGTTACTAAATTCATCCTCATTGTGGCGTCATTCAAAGCTACCTCAGTTCTTTGTAACAGGAGAGTAGCGACCTTTGAGCAGTAAAGAACTGTTGCTATCTTTGGGCTAATTGAAGCTCATAATAGGTTCACAGTTACTCACTATGACACGGATCGTGTTTTGCACGCAATCCACTCGTCATCATCCAGAAAAAAAAGTATATCCCCTCCCCCTTTTACCACCACAAGTAATAAGCCTTCATATATCAATTTCCCCATTTTTTCGACATCCCTTTAATCAGTGCATCACGCTAAAAGGTAGTTTAAATCTAATTTAAATAGTTCACAATTCTACCGCTAGGGAGATTAGTTCAAAAATTAACTTTGATTTGCAAAATATTCAAACGATTGACAACGTCGTTTGCAAGCGTACGAGATAAAGTTAGAAATCGTTATATTTTCAGACGAATTAAAGCAAAAAATAACTATCTTACCTGACCAGATTTGCCATCAAATGCCCAGTCAAATATATATTTCTTTTCCTGTGGTCTTTTCGCCCTTAAAACATCGGCAGTGTTTCCTGCGTGAGGATCAAGTAATACGATCATCTGGTGTAGCCATGAATGAAAACAAATAAACGAATTAAGAATAGAAATTTAGAGCTAGCATAATTTTGTGTGTATTTAAACAATATCACTTACCACCTGAGCTATTTATAAGAAATGAACCATCGAATAAGATCATTTAAAATACGAGCTAAATATAAATAATATTAAAATATTATTTATATTTCCATTTTAAGGATTTTAAGGATTTATTAAGAGAGTTACGTAGTGTATCATTCACTTCGTTTTTAAATTAGGAAGAATTAAAATAATGAAGATAATCAATGCATACCCTGCCATTCTAAACGAGCAGGTATGGCTCTTCGAATCATTCCTAGAAGTGGGTTGGAAGGCTCCTTCATATTGGCCATGGAGGAGGAACCCGAAAACTTATTTTATAATCATACACACGTAAATGCACAACAAAGATTTTTTTAATAATAAGTTATTTTTGTACTTAAGTAATCTTAAGGTACCCCAACGAAGGCTATGCATCCCTGAAGACGATACCTAGACCGGTCTTACAAGAACGAATTGAAATAACACTGGAAGGAATGGTGCCATCCATGCTGTTCTCAACCTTGCACTTCATGGGACCGAAATGTTAATATTTAATCCTACCAAGCGTTTCTGGGTCATCAGCACATGTTGTCATGCGGTACGCAAGATCAGTGAAGAAAGATTCTTTGGCATTCTGGTTGGTGTTGGTCTGCCTTTCTCTCTGGCTGTTTACAAGAATCGATCTGCTGATGATATCTGTGGCATTCCAAAGATTTGGAAAAGAGATAGTCGCATGGTCGGCGACCATTTTGAAGATATACTGTACGTGTGGAATGGATTTTTATTGATATCGAACTCTTTTCGATATACAAAAAGCGAATGAAAAGAAGTTACAACTCATATTGCCAGTTCTTTTTTATTCTCCCGTCGTAGGTTTGAGAGTAGGAATGGTGTTGCTATGGGATCGCTGACATAAGTAAAGCTGTTTTAATCGGTAGTAATATTTCTCTTTAAAAATATTACTATAATTGTCTGTGATTTTCAGGAAAAGAAAATTATAAAAGGTAGCATTAGTCAGACTATGTTTTCAAAATTCTAACTTCATTTCATATACTTTACTAATGTTTCAATGAAACTGGGTTCCTTAAACATTCCGTTTACTTAGTTGAGCTGCCATTAGTACAATAACCATCTTAGTTGCTACAAATCAAAAAATCTTAATGCAGTCAGTGATGAATTTAACATTTCTGTAATTACAGCATAAGAAATATGAGCTTTCAAAATATCGGAAGGATGAAAGCTTGCCTAGAAGAGTTTTTAGAGAGGTCGTATTTAGTCCATTCACAGACACGTTATTGCAATCAATATCGCACTAATTCACAAGTGATTTAAAAAGTTCTCCTCCGCCTCATCTCATTTATTTACTGACTGAAAATGCATTTATTCTAAAGCCTAAAGTTATGAAAATAGCATGAATGGATGCGTCATGTCATCTCTCAAATTTTTTTGATGAAATTTTCTATTCATAAAAGTACTGAAGAGTGGCACGTAAGTAACCATTGCTGGCTACCTACGTGCTACTTCTGCATGAATTTCAGATAAATTTTCATTTATTATTTTGTGAATAAATTAAACATAAGTGACTCAGGCACACTACGTCAAGAATAAATAACTTTGCTGCAGATGAAGTCAGAATTATATATGAATTATGTAACGTGTTTTCTTTGAATGGCCTGCAGCATTCCTCCAACATGGCGTTGTTCGATAGGTAAAACAAAAGCTTAGTCGAAAATTCAGCACAAGATTCCTCTTTATGATAACAGGAATGATGAATGTGACGATCGAAATTTTCACCAAGCAATCCAATGATAAACAACCATCGGATGATATTATTACATCACTTCCGCTTTGTGATGTGCCTCTACTATTGATTAGAATACCATGCATTCTGCTTAGTTTCTACTGTTTTGATATTCCAATGTACTACCCTGTGATTTAGTTCCTTGACAACCTGTACTAGAACTACCAACACACTACTCATCATAAAAACATTGTGAGAAAAAAATTATTCACAATAAGGGAGAGAGAGATTTTGCAATCTCAGCTTAGTAAAAACGTTCCCATGCCAAAGAGTGACGTCATTTAGTAGATTTTTGTTTTAATATTATCCATTTTTGCAATTGAATCAGTAATAACTGATATTTAAACATTTCCGTTTTCTTCTTCAAGTACACAGAACTTGCTTAAATAATTTCTAGTCAAAATACGAAACACTTTTGGGAAAAAATATTTTTTTCCCAAAAGTGTTTCGTATCCCCCCAAAAGAAGTTTTTTGTAATATTTTGTAAAGATTTATAATTAAAAAATTCGGAAACATAATTTTTATCTGTTTTTCTTATAACTTATGTAAATTAGTCGCAAATTTGTATTTTTTTTGTCCGAAAAATTTCGGAAAGTTTAGCATTTTTTATCGCGTTTTGTAAAATTTTTAAAAGGTTATTTCTAAGAAGTTTAAAAAATGTTACAAAATAATAATAATAATAATAATCTTTTGGTTGCCATCTATGATGAATGAAACAAAGATTACGATGCCAACGGAGCATTGTCAGATTGTTTACAGGTGGCGTAATAAGCAAACAGTTGGACATCCTAGATGATCCGAAGGGAGTACGTGTGCACGCCACCAGGTGGAATCAATATTGTCATGGGAGCGAATAAACAGGGATAAATAGCACATGTTGAGCTTATCCGATCGAAGTGCAGACTTCATTGCACGCTTACTTTATCATAGCAAAATTGACTGCATTTCTTTTTCTTTTATTTTATTTATTTTCATTCGGTGAACGAAAGAAATAGTCTTCCAAATAACGTTTCTCTGTAGATAGCTTTTTTTTTCCTATAAGAATAAGTCGAAATGAAATGTATCCTTTGGCTGTCAGACAATCCAAAACCCGTGAGGGACTATATAAAGGTTTTGGATTGTAAAATCTTTCATCCACTACTGTGGATGGAAGATTTTGATGAAATTTTGTATTTGAGATAATTGAATTTTTCGAGTAATTTAATTTTGGTTGTAATCCGACAATTGAAAAAAATTTTCCATTTCCATTTCCACACACACACACACACACACACACACACACACACACACTTTACTCATCTTATTACCAGCTTTATGTTTGTTTATATGTTTTTTTTAATCATTGCAGATCAAGATATCTCAAAAAGCACCCACAATTGTGGATAGAAACGATGATTTCGAGAAGGAACGATTTTTTAATGTGAAAGAATGGAGGAAGTAACCAAAGATATGTGATAATTGTATTACATCTGTTAATTACGCATCTTTTTCGTTTGTCCATTTTTGTGAACTCAAAAAAAAAACGTTTTCTCCGAAGAAAAACTTCTTTGCTATCTTTATAAGAAGTAGTCGGCATCTTTATTCGAAAACCAGAAAGGGTGAGATTCATTGAAAACCATACAATGATTCTGAATAATTAAGATTAAATCAAGTTAGTTCGAAACAAAATATGTTAACGTGTGTATCTGTGATTGAATTTTATTATGTTAACTTTATTTTATGTTGCGGAGAATTTCCGAAATCTAGTAGCAATAAGGCTTTATAATTTTTTTTCAAACAGTTATAGTTTATATTATACGTTTAGTTTAATCCTTTATCCAAGTGTAAGCAAACAAAGTTTGCGCCTGAAGTATCTTCACTACTGGGGCAACTCGTGGCAAAGGTGGACAAACTTCACATCACTTGCCTTAGTATCCCATAATGCAAAGCACATCTCCTTGCGGACAAGTATAATGCTATGCATTATGGGGAAGGATCCCTACCCAGACCGATTTCGATCTTTATTGAGGTCTCTTCAGTGGGAGCAAGACCCAGAGGTGATTCCAAGATTGAAGCAATGCAGATTGAAGCCATGTTTACCTATACGAGTTGCCAAAAGGTGTCACAACTTATTATTAAATTACTCTGGATTAGAGAAAGACATTGGAAATTTTTTTTCCACATGGTTAGACAATAAATTATATATTTAGTTTAATGATCCTTCCCATAATGCATAGCATTATACATATCTGCAAGGAGATGGCTTTACATTTTGCAAACTTTACATCAATTGTCTTTGATACTAAGGCAAGTGATGCGAAGTTTGTCCACCTTTGCCACGAGTTGCCCCAGTCCTGAAGATACTTCAGGCGCAAACTTTGTTTGCTTACACTTGGATAAAGGATTAAACTAAATGTATAATTTATAGTCTAACCAAGTGGTAAAAAACTTCCAATAAGTTATAGTTTATAACCTTCCATATCAACTCCCAGATGTATCATAACACCTTCTATACAATGGGATGTTTCGGAATATCCGCTAGGAACTCATTTCTATAATGATATTTTCCCCGTATTAAAAATACGGCTTAAAGAACTAAGGCTATGAGGCCAATAAATTTTTGTCAGTTAATAGGGTGTGTTCTTCAGCCGGTTTACCTCTTTCGTGGGATGAAAAACTCTACCACCACCATCGTAAGATATTGAAAATCCCCTATAAGGATTCTTTGCTCATTGATGGGATTTTAATCGAGATCTTTCCAACCAAAGGCTTCATCGATACGTACACCTACTTCGTTATGGAAGCACTCAAAAGAGAGAATATTCACAGAATCATGGACAACATTCAATATTACCTTAATCTTTCTTCATTTTCTGTTTGGGACATCCTTGAATGCACCACTCGTGGTATAGAAATTCCATTTCTGGTGTAGAACCAAAACTCTAAATTGTTTAATGCAGTATTCACCGCCATTGCAGAAAGAATTTTGGTCTGTCAGTTTTTTGCTAGTGTTTTGCATTATCGTGTGTCTAAGTTGCCTTACTATGTCTAGTGACTGGCCACTCCCTGCTTTCACAAACATAAATTGTCTGTAATATTTTTTATTATTTATTTATACTTAATTGCTTAATTCTTATATATTCTATCTCTCTTTCCCTCTTATAGATAAAGCGTAGTAATTCGCGGAGCTCGCACTCACCTCAGTGCATCATGACTAATGCAAACAATAAGACTAATGACTAATGCCAAAAGCATACCACACGTACAGAGATTTATGTCAGTGTTACCGACATTTTCTTCAACTTATGCATTTCCTTCTCTCCTCGCACGCTGTCCTCTTTTCTTTCTTTAAATCCTATCTCTTATTCATATTCTTTACTTATACGTAATTTTTATCTTCTCTCTCTCTCTCTCTCTCTCTCTCATAGATAAAATGTCGTGATTCGCCGACCTCGCCAAGTAGTGACCGCATCTTTTACACAACGCTCACGCAACGAACCCCCAAAAGACACGAAGGGACACGACAACTATCGTTCCATTTCTCCTCCGTGCTTACCTTCCTAACGTTAAATGAACGTCAGCAACCTTAAAAAAATACTCGAAAGAGAAGTACGTGGGAAAACTGGAGTGCGATGGTATTAAATATAGAACTGCAAGGGTCGGTTAACGATGCGTCCCTCGTGCATTCATCTCATCCGTTTCGACTTCGGTGCACTTTCCTTGACACAGTTGTCATGACCACAGCTTTCAAACATTCACCACCACGAACAAATATTCTCAGATAAAACTTCCACTCCACGGGAATTCAAAATTAACGCTTTCTCTTTCTTAGCGAGTGATTGCGACTCTCTGATGAGAAGATAAATTGTTTCCTGCTGTCCTACTAACCTCCTTACATAAAAGCAGACTCTTTCGCGGAATCCCAAAGTGCTGTTTGTAATCCCAACAAACAAATGAAAAAAAATATCTAAAAATGACGCGATTTGACGATTTCATTGTAATCGTGATAACTTTCAAAAACAATAGGATGACGGCTTTCTTCAAAAACAGGCGTGGCCAACTTCGTTCTATACGAGGGCCAATATATGATGAGTGGTAGGTCATGGGCCGCACATTTAAATAAAAATAAACTCTGCATTTTTTCAAGGCAATAGTTATATGTATCGAATTACTATATTTGTTAAATCATTTTACTACTGGGAGAACAATATAAAATACTTGATTCATTTAAATATAAGTTGTTAAATTTCATTTAATTACATATTTCTGTTTTTTTTATATGTAACACAACTTAATGAAAACACTGTGGGCGTTCATGTGCGGCAACAAGTTCATCAAAGTCGATTTTCAACGATGATGACGTCATTCGTAACAAATCCTGAAGGTGGTCATCAGTCAGTCGGCTTCTTTGGGGCGATTTAACTGCCCTCATAGTTGAGAAAGTGCGTCCACATGTGTATGTGCTTCCAAACATAGATGCAATTCTCAAGCTGAAATCACTCAATATAGGAGTCCCTTGGTATACCAGTTTCCAAAAGTCAATGCCTATCTCCACTCTTAACTGGAAAAAGGGGTCACTTTGAAGGTCACACAACTCCAATTAATAGTGTCATGCTGTTCTGAAATGTCGCATTTCATTGGGTTGTTAAATAATGTCAGTTATGGTCCCATGTCACTGAAGTCAGAAAATCGCTTACTGAATTGCTCCAAAAGTTGGTCTAACATTGGCACAGAAAACTTGAAGTCAAACTGTCCATCAATTCCCTGCAGGAAGGGAAATGTACCAAGTTTCCTCTGACTAGGGTGAATTTAAAACCCTTCAATCGACTTCTTCACAGATTTTGCCTTTTTTATACTCATAATACACAAAGGCTGAAGTAACTGACTAGGGGACGCAAACTGCAACAATAACACTGTTAACTGTGAAACTGATCACTGCAACAATAACACTGTTAACTGTGAAACTGAGTCTCTGAAATTGATCACTGCAACAATAACACTGTTAACTGTGAAACTGATCACTGCAACAATAACACTGTTAACTGTGAAACTGATCACTGCAACAATAACACTGTTAACTGTGAAACTGATCACTGCAACAATAACACTGTTAACTGTGAAACTGATCACTGTAACCAAAGCAGAGCAAGTGATCTTTTTTAAAGCAATTTTGATTCAGTGTGGAGAATATAAATTGTTTCCGTCATGAGAAATAATGAATATAACTAATATATCGATCAGAAAATATACGGTGGAAAGTAATAGCTAAAATGATAATACATTTATACATTTAACAGATTGATAATACAGTCTGTTTTATGACTCCCTTAGCATAACTGTTTTTCCAACATTTGCATTTTCAAATTTCAGTGCTTTGATTGAAACCAAAAGTTCACAGACTGATTTAAAAAATAAAACATAAACAAGAATGCGACTTGGTTACCTTAGTTATATTTAACCTCGACACATACATTAAGGAGAAGGAAAGGGTCGAATACAGCATATACGCTGATGGAAGTAAAATACAGGGTCGCCCATAAGGCACGGAATATGCTGTAGAAAGGGCTCAACTTCGTGAAGCAGCTGCATAAAATTTTTAACATCATCAGATGTTACAAAATTCGGCTTCACAAAGATGGGCCTTTTCTGTGGCATGTTCCATGATTTACGGGCCATACTGTGACTTATGGGTCACTATGTAGAAGGAAATGTAGAAGAAAATGTTGATTATTCTTTCATAGAGAGTTAATTATACAAAAACGGTTTTTGCACTGCATCACATTTGTATACGCAACCAAGCAGAACAACTTGCTGTTTATTCACTGAAATATCTCCAGGAATTAAAATTCACCATTATCATCAAAAGGTCGCAACAATTGACAGTGATTTAGAAGCGCTATTGGTGTCATAAAAAAAACAGAACAACCATCTAGCGTTAATAGAGCAGACAGGAATCTCACTCTAGGAATGGGAAATTAAGTTCTTACTAAAGTAAGTAGGAGCTGATTGGTTGGCCAAAGAAGTAAGTTATAAATGAACCGTAGGAAAAAAGTTGCGAAAAGTACTCAAAATCAGCCTTAAAGACACTTGCAGAAGAAATAAGTGTAAACGTGTGGGTAGAACAATACAAAAACATCTAAAAACGGATCAACAAAAGAATTCGCTGCCAATATTGGAGGAAGACTCCAGCTAAAAGTAGACTCTCTCTCTCTCCAAGTTTAACCACGCTATTAACGGGACGTGGAAAATAAAGACAGTATTTTCATATTGACGGTACTTACAGTACTTACATACAATACTTCTATATTCTGGAATAGTCATTATCCATTTGTTATCCACATCTTCAAGAAGTGTACTCTATGAGTGTCAACTACTAGACTCTACCCGCAAGCTCCTAATACAACACATAAACACTGCAGGAGACGAGTGGCCGGTGTCAAAAACAAGACTTATCCAAAAGCAGTACACAAAATTATTTAATTTTGCCAATAGGAGCAATTTGCAATCGTTGTAATGTGGTATAAACTACTCATAATGTCAGAATTATATAGTGTAAATATATGCAGATATTCTTGTTCTTTGTGTGCATTATCCCTTCTATTTGGGGTCAGCCTTTTACACGATGCGACTTTAACCAGTTCCAACCGACTTGCCACAGAGTCTGACTTTGGGAAGAAATGCATTTATATGTCTATATATGTGTGTATGTTCAAGGGGCCTGTTTTGAGGGATGAAAAACCCGTGTTACCGGGAAAAAAACCTCAACCCCCGTATGAGACCTGTTAACTCACCTTTAGTCGAAAGAGACCAGATAAAGGTTCCCCACGTCAAGGATGGGAATCGAACCCAGGTCTTTCCGACTGAGGCATGTAAATATATGAGATAAAAAGTATAAATGCAGATATAGATGTAAATATGGATGTAAAAATATAAATGTAAAATTAATATATATATATATATATACATATGTATATATGTATATGTAATATGTATATATATATATATGTTGAAAAAATATAAGCATAAGAATATCCTATTTAGATATTCTATTCATGAGAATCTTGGCTTTAATTACTTGAAGACAATTGTATGGGACGTTGTTGCGACATCGCTGTGTACCCTTTTTGTCATTTTTTATAAACACTGCGTTGAAAGAATATACCATTATTATAATTACAATTTTAATAACTCAAACTTATCGTCATTAGACTTTCAATACTCGAGTATTTTTTTCATTATTCGTTTTCTCATTAGATGAATAATTTAAAACAAGATGAAGAGAAAATGACTTTGAAAACCCACTAAGAATCTCATTTATTATTCAGAGAGGTCTTCAGATGGATAAGAAGGTTAATTTTAATTACTCAAATGATCACCAAGGTAATTAACCTAAAAGAATAATCTCGATACCAACCTTGTAACTTGGTAAGTTTTGAGCGCGTGCTACATCAACGGTAAGACAATATTGAGGCCAAGGGAAAGGGTGTGTCATAAAATAACGAATCTGGCTCTCATTTACAACTGAAGTCTCGGTCTGTATATCACGCAAGTTAGAATTCTGTTTTATAACACGCTACCTTTTTTCTCAAGCTAAAAAGGTGGGTGTGAATTTACGCGGTGCACTGAGGTCATGGCTATTATCAGAACTCCCTCTATATTCAGCTATAACTAAACTCACTTTCAGAATTTTTTTCGCTTTAAATTTCATGTTTTTTTTTTCTTGGTTAACGATATATTTTTTCTTTCCCTCCTTTGATTTGAGTTATTTAAATTATTATATAAATACATAATATAATAATATTTTAATAGCCATAATTAGTTTCTTTAAATTCTGATTGTTGGATGTTAAATGTTATGTGTGTTGTTGCCTAAAACATAGGAATAGTTTATGACAACTGAGGAATAAAAAAAGCCCTGAAAATAATAAAAAATCAAATGAAAATATGAATCTACGACTTATTATATACGGCATTCGATTTTTATTTTATTTCATCTTTTTTTTAATGTGATATCATCCACGAAAGGTAAACCTATAGTACATGAGTTTAATTTATGATAATTTCTCACCATTATGTGTGATAGTTTGCTTCTATAGTGAAAACATACCACACTTATGTTGCTTAATAAAGCGAATTTTTCCTATTTGCATCTATCAATGTCTTTTGTAGAGACACGCAAGCAGCATTTAGCGCGCATGTGTATTCCAGCCATGTTTAATTTTTGAATTCTTGCTTCAGTAATTGTTAATAATGGCTGATAATATTACAAATTTTGAAAAACGCGTAGTCGTTGCGCACAATTTTAACATGCAAGCAGAAAAATGTTCGAGTTCTGCTTAAAAATTTTTAAGCGGTTTCCCAAGAATAATGACATCGACCATTAAACTTAAGGTGAAATTATAAAGAACATATTAATAGGTCGGGGCCTATGTGCTTAACAGCAATTAAACACAAGGGCAGAAATATTTTTATGCGTATTATAATTATTTCTTAATAGACTTTCTGGCTTTTTACGACCGGAATTTGGGTGAAAAGGGATGTATAGAAAATCGCAATGTATCTGACCTGTCGTGTCATTGGATGCAGTGACTAGTAGACGACCTCATCGAGTGCATACCTATTAATTAAAAACAAGTAGCTAGGGGCACAGTGGATACTAGAAGGTATATCAGATTGATCATATACTTTTAATAAAAATACATTTAAATATAATTATGTATTAAAATTATGCATTAATAAAAACGTCTTATAGGTTTTAGTTCAGGCAGTTTCTAATAATAAAAAAAAGAAATATTATAATCTATTAGGTCGGTGTACTAATAAATTAAACACTCAGTGGTCTTAATATAATTTAAATAATTTAAAAATATAGTTTAAAATAAATGCGCAAGTCATGTAATATCAGTTTAAAAACAACAAACGCTGGAGAACTAAAACATATAATGATATCAGAGCCTGGTTCATTTTGACCAATAACATGCATTTCCAGTATTTTCCGTGTAATGTATGCGAGTATGTTTGAAATACAATTATCGGAAAACATTCTCTGGTTATTCGTGTACATGTTCTATCTCAATGTACGCATTCTATCGTTAGTTTTGCTTCCACTCCTACGTGTAAGTCTGCAGTAGGTATGCAAGTAACCATCTTGGTTCTATTTTAAACAAATGAATATGAATCTACCCTTCCTTTATCCACTTAAGCAGAACACAACAAAATCTGTGGATTTTTATTATATTTCACGGGGAATATTGTACTGTATCATTAATGTTCAAAATGTATACCGTTAATTAATCTCTTCTTAAAACTCGTAAACTTTCGAGCGATATATAATTTTGTTTTATACAGAAGAGCAAAATGTACAGAGCAGATAACCAGATCTGATGTTGTAGAAGCTCATATTTTTGATATCGCAGATATCAAAAATATGAGCTAATGAACGAGTGTGTGTAACGTAGTCTAGTCCTCCACCCCTTTAAAACAGGAAATGATCTGAAAACACGAACAAGTTGGGCACTTAAAACATGATTACGGACGACCTTAGAAAAAAACTGAATACCAGTAATGAACTCTTTGCGGATGCCTTAAAATGCAACATCCTTCCTTTCCTTTCCGTGTGATGATAAGGACAGGAACCCCCCCCCCCTTTTTTTACGGGAATGTACAGCACCATCTGAGTTCCCCCAAATTTTATCGGGGCTCCGGAACCAGCATAGCTGATGAATCAGACCTAGGGCTGGGTCAGTATTCCTGGCTGTAATCAGTGTGTGTGTTCACTCCTTGAGCACATTCAATCCGTGAGGACACTCCTTCCCCAGGCATATGGTTGCGAAGCGCAAAGGCTAACCGCGCGGACAAATATAACATGAACAATACGGATACACATTCTAGCTTTAACATATTATAACAATTTTTATTTTATTATTTTTTTTTCAGCAGAGTCAATCCACGAAACCCCCCCCCAAAAAAAGTCGTCTAGATTTGGCATATTTTATAAGCTAATGTGACATTGGAGAAATATTAAGTCGAAGCTAACCAACTCATTTCTTCTGTTTTTAGCAAATTATTATTATTGAATTAAAGCGCCATATTCTTGACGCTTTTAATTCACGAAAACAACTCATTATCCAAGTAAAGAGACTCTTTTTTTGCCCACTTTGTCTTTGACTCTTTGTCAGAAGCATTCAAAACACTGACTTAATTTAAAAGCTGAGTGACGTCAGTCCTATAAATCCTAATGATGAAACTAACAACTACTATGTTCCGCATTTCACTTCAAACTTCAGAAGCATTATTAATAAACTAAAACAGGGAGGTGGAAAATTAATATTTTATTAACGAAAAAAAAAAAAACAATCATAAAAGAAATTCGCTGAAAATATAAACATTCTGAAAATATTTGTTTATGAGAATGTGTAAATTTTTAAATTAAAATTCAAGTTTCTATTAATAAAGCCATTCAACAACATTACCCATTACATGATATTTATATTAAATGCGATATAAAGACCAAAAACACGTCAAAATTTCTAAACGAATTAAATCGGTTGTTGCACGCTAAGAATCATGAGCTTAACTGAATACTTAATAACAACTGATCAATACAAGCAGTACAAATATAATTTAAGAACATTGTACAAAATAGCGATCTGTTTTCTATATATAATTTATGAAAATCAATAAAACTATACAAAAAAGAAGAAATAATTGGAAATATTCTTAGAATTTCTTACATAAACTATATAAATATATGAACACCATTAATAAAGATGCATAGTAGATATATAAAAGAAAATAGTAGCTCGTTTTCACTCTTTTATTTATATATTTATATATATTTTGGGACAAGTTCTCCAGAACTCTCTCAGATCACGTCGGTCCAGTACCTATTATCCACAAAAAAAGGGGAAATAGACATAACTGTAAACAACCTTACCTGCCAAATCAAAAAAGCAATAGCATCAGTTACACAAACCATAAACTTTCACCTAGCGGTCGGATTCCTGAGGAAATCATGGACTTAATCAAATTAAAAAACAAAGCCACAAAGAGGTACCATAATAGAAGATCCCCGCAAGATATAACACCTCTGAATAATTTAAATTAGACAAGTCCGTGAAGCTCTGCAAAAACATCGAAACCAAGATTGGGAAACCAAACTGACTAGTCTAAACCCAGAGGACAACTCCATCTGGAAATTCTTGAGAACCCTCCGCACTAAATGCCAACTTATACCCCCAAACAGACCAAGAAAGGAATTGTTCACACAGATAAAGAAAAAGCCGAAGCTCTAGTTGACAGCTTGGAAACTCAATGTATTCCTTCTTATGAAAATCTGAACAGCAATCTTGTCTAGAAAATTCACCGCCGAGTCAAGCAGGTCTTAAGACAGCAAAAGGATAACTCAGAACAACCTATCACACCCACTTCTCCAGCAGAAGTTACAAATATCGGAATCACAAACAGAATCGTCAAACTCCTCCCAAGAAAAACTATTGCGCATCTAGTCAACATAATCAATGCCATCCTCAGATTCAAGCATTTTCCCATAACTTGGAAGACGGCGGATATCGCGCCAATCAAAAAGATTGGAAAGAACTCTCAACTCCCTGAAAGCTACAGAGCTATCAGTCTTCTATCCAGCCTTGGAAAGGTTGGGTAAAAAGTCGTCCTTATAAGGCTTCAATCAGCAACGGGTAAATTAGGTATAATTCCAAATGAGCAGTTCGGATTCAGATATATTAGACCAGTTCGGTGTATTTGTTGTACAGTGCTATGGTTTTTTCTGAATACAAAGTATTCAGAAAAATACAGCTGTGTGGAGATTCCATGGAATCTCTACACAGCTGCAAGTCTTTATAGATGCTGCGAAGGCTTTTGATAAGGTATGGCATCAGGGTCTTCTTTACAAACTCATCAAATTCAATATACCAATTAATGAAATAAAAATAATTGACACATACCTCAAAGACATACATGCAGATCAAAATAAATGAAACTGTATCAACCAGAAGCAAGATCCTAGCAGGTGTGCTGCAGGGTTCACTTCTGGCCCCTCTGCTATTTTTTATCTACATAACTGATATCCCTAAAACCCCAAGTTCAACAATCACTGCATTATATGCAGATGATACTGCTTTATTGGCAAGATCTCTCAGCCCCAAACTGGCTATCAGAAGACTCCAAAATAGTATTCATACGCTGTAGAAGTGGCTGATGGACTGGAGGATCCAAGAAAACCCCCAGAAGAGTTCAGCCATACTGTTCTTCTCCAAAAAGAAGACCCAGGATGACATACACCTGCTAGGCGTCAAGATTCCATGGCAGACTGAAGTCAAATATGTCGGCGTGATGCTAGACAAAACACTCCAATTCACCAGTCATATAAAACACATAAGCTCGAAGACATTCAAAGTAATCGCGCAACTCTACCCCATGATCAACATAAAAAGCAAACTGGACACTCGTAACAAACTACTCATATACAAGATGGTAATACGCCCAGTAATCACTTACGCGTCTCCATCCATACCTCGAATACAAATATTCCAAAACTGCAGACGATACAGAATAAATGCCTGAGAATTGATTCTGGATGCCCCGTGGTTCATTAGAAATTCACAGAGAAGTCAACATTCCCTACATCACATCCCTCCTTTATGATCTAGCAGAAACGTTCTTCACCAAGACAAGCAATCATCCAAACCCGCTGATCAAGTAAAGATTCAGATTACAGTGAAGCAGAATTCTACAAATACAAAAGACCCAAGTCAATTCTATGCTCTGCTGAACACAGCTAATCTCATCGCCCTTCCAGGGCGAGCTTAAAGCTCAATAACTCTCCACTCAAAGAACTTCCTTCTTAGACAAAGGGGAATATGAAAAGCATGCCAGCAAAGGTTAGTCGATTGGTAGAGCCTCTGCTACTAATGGCTCACGCAAAAAGTTAAGCAAGTTTGAGCGAGGTTAGTAGTTGGAAGGGGTTATTCGTTCGATGATGTTGGTACACTCTCCCTTGATGAGTGTTTGGACTCTCTGGAGGTGTCGAATAATAATAATATATGCTTTACCCATCAAACCAGTAACGTTCTGCGTTCTGCATTATTGTATTGCTTGAATTCTGCTACTTTCTGCATTGCTTGGAATCTGAAATCTTAATTCGTATTCCGGCGATTTTTTTTAGTTTTTATCAAGCTTTATTGATATTTCTTTATCTAATTAACAAGTGTTGGTTTTATTCTTTCATTATTTCGTAAGTAAAAAAATTGCTGTTTTTCTCATAAATTTTATTTCGTCTGCTTTGCTTATCGTTTTCATTTTATATATGGTAGTATTAGTGTAATTAATTTTATAATTATAATTATCGGGAACTTGTTCTTAATGAACATAGAAATATTTGGAGACTTGAAATTCACGATTATTGCCTGAATATTTTATACTTTAATCAAAGCATTCATTACTCGTGACTGCAAGCTATGCACATCGATATCTATAATTGAAAGAGCCTTATCAGACATTTTGAACTTTTACATATTGTCTCTTTCTGCGCATGCGTTATCGAATTGCTAAGCATTAGACTTGACTGAAATAAACGCATATTGGAATTCATTTAAAGTTAAATAAACTCTGCATAGCAAGTACATTTCTTTTATTAAATTGAAAGGGTACTTAATTTGAACCAGTGGAATTAATATAGCTTTATAGTGTAATTAATTTTATAATTATAATTATCGGGAACTTGTTCTTAATGAACATACAAATATTTGGAGACTTGAAATTCACGATTATTGCCTGAATATTTTATACTTTAATGAAAGCATTCATTACTCGTGGCAAGCTATGCACATCGATATCTATAATTGAAAGAGCCTTATCAGACATTTTGAACTTTTACATATTGTCTCTTTCTGCGCATGCGTTATCGAATTGCTAAGCATTTGACTTAACTGAAATAAACGCACGTTGGAATTCATTTAAAGTTAAATAACCTCTGTATAGCAAGTACATTTCTTTTATTAAATTGAAAGGGTACTTAATTTGAACCAGTGGAATTAATATAGCATCAAATCTATTATTCTAGTAGATTTTATCTGCATTGTCCTATAAAAGTGTGGCCATTTCCGGCATTAAATATCGAGCCAAGATAAGTTGATCTGGTTTTCTATGAATGATATATGAACCTTTACCGTGTCCTACAATCTTATCATTGGCTAAGGAAGTTTCTGTTCCTACTTGGTAGATATCACGATGATAGTTAATTGTAAATCATTCCCAAACATGCACTTCCTTAACGAACCTTGGTATAGATTTAGAAAAGTCTTAGACAGGTAGCTACGCAAATGAGGCAAAGAGAACGTATATTCTTATTGACCAAATATAAAATGATATATTTAAAGAAAGACTATCTTAATACAGTACATGATTAGATTACTGGCTTCATTGATAACATTACATTTATTTAATGCGATCTGTTCAGGAAGTAAATATGTAAGGAGAGATAACTTGAATCTTCTAAATGCAAACTTATAAAAGCATTTCTGTAATTTAGAGCAGTTAATTTATTGACATTATTTTTATTAGTAGCTTTTTGTTAGTGCTATTAATACTGCTTGCATTTTAGAGAGAAAAATCATTCTCAGCAATGAAAACAATAAAATCAGCCAAGTAAATTGAAGCCAGCCTCTATTGGATGTTTTTATATATGAGAATATTTAACTTAAAACTAGAGTTTCAATGGATAGAATTTGGGCTGTAATTATTATCGTAATAAACATTGTCAGTGATTCGCTATAGTAATTGGCTAAGTTACTGCCACACGAATCTCGATATTGGATGTGACTCAATAAAAAAAAAAAACCGAGACTTTTATTGAGCAGCGTTTATGTAGTGGATGGGAGTGTAGCATACTTAGTCATGTTTCCATTTGTATCGGAATCATCTGTGTATTAATTGCATGGTCTGTTTTAGAAGTGCCTTTTATTGCGAAAGAAGTGCATGCTCTATTTTAAGCATTCTAGGGTGATTTTTGTTCTGTTGTCGTGTAGGCTGTACGAGAACTGAAAAGCAAGTTGAAAATCAAAAGATTTCACAGAGTTGAGGGAAATGAAAATAAAGTGACAGTTTCAAGGCTGACTTCAGAGAGAAAGATTTTCCTACGTTTTAAACAATTCATATCTTTGGCTTAAATATATAGTTTTCTTCCAAGAGAATTATTTTAAAATGAAAAAATCATAAATAGTAAGCAACAACAACTTATTCTTACCCTATTGTCAACTTTATGGGCAATGTGACCAATGTCCTTGTGAAGTTCATGAGGAAATATTGGCCTTATCCGTAACGCCACCTATTGATAACAAGAAAAAATTTGCCTTACATTGAATTGAATTAAATGTAAGAAGGTATAGTTTATTTAAATTACATCACCTTTAATTTACATTCCTCTGCAGAGTAACATCTTCTCTACAAGAAGAACGTGGGTATTTGAGTTAAACCTGTTAAGGTTTGCACTCAAAATACTTGAAAGGGCTAAAGTTGTGATACAAACACGCACAAGTGACTGCATACACAGTAAGCATTAGCGTTCAACTAATTGTGAATATTCTCAACTTCTCAAAGGATTTCTGTTTGCAACATTACACAAAAATTAAAGATGCTTGTAGAAGCTGGATTCTGAAGAACTGGACAGGAATTCCCCAGAGCAATCTATTTCTCACTGTATCAATATTTACAGTCAGTGGTAAAGCTTTGATTCTTATGATGATTGAGTGAAATCTTCTTACACTGTTGCATTGTGATGGAAACAATGAAGTTGAAGGTTTTTTCCTGGTTTGATGGGACCACGAATGTTTGTCGACGTTATAATCACAGGAGTGTAGTATCATATCGTAATATCTTATAGAAATCAAAATAAAAAAAAATATATTTGAGATATTCACAATCTCCCGACATTCATTGTTTAAATTCTGTTCCTTGTGTATTGCTCTAAAGCAAGTTTTAGAAGATCTTTATGGTAAGATATAGATATTACGCTATTATTTGAGATCCTATGTAATCCAGTTGGTATCTCGACGATGCCCGTTGATTGTAAGGGCCTGCAAAGGCAACTGGGGCACGAAGATCTTTTATAAGGGAAGATACTTCCGATGCTTCATCTGAAGATGAGTTAGAGGAACTTATCCCTCTCGAAAACCTGAGGTGTATCATCACCAAAACAGACAAACAGTCCAGAGGAAGAGGAACACACGCAGTTATTAGGCATAATACACTGGTCCCTATAGCTCCTTGGGCCAGTTTGAAAGACATAACACTTTTCAAAGTATTCATAATAAGAGAAAGCTACTACGTTGAAATAAACAGCGAATAACCCCAAAAGAATTTCCTTTGTCTATGCCTAGCGGAGGAGCCTTTTGTGCTATTTGCAGAAGTGGGATGATTTCTGGGGGTCAATGAATATGTTTGACAATGCAATACCATAGTATTTAATGCAGCAATAATTGCGATGATGCAATTTTTGGTGAAAAAGGTTATATATTTCAAGAGAAAAAATGTTTCTCGTTCCAATTATGGATGTATTAGGATGTGCAGGTTAGAAAACAACACCAATGCATTGCTGAAGTAGTTATTAAAAATACATTGAGTGTCCTAAACGTTTCAGTATTCATCAGCGTTATCGCCATCGAATTTATTTCTATAAATTATATTTATTTAATTTCTATGTAATATTTCTGTAGAGTATTCGTGGTTCAGTTGGTTTCAACGGAGTCTTTCAGTTGGAAAGATCTGGGTTGGAATCCCTTCTTTGACGCAGAGAACCTTAACCAAAGGTGATTAGCAAGTCTCATAACGAGGTGGAGGGCTTTTCGTCTAGAAAATCTGCTTTTTTATCACTCAAAGTAGGCCAACCGGCCCATGAACACACACATATCTACGGACATAAAATATACACTGTTGAGTACGGAAACCACCAATGGGAAACCACCTTGTTCTACAATCACTATTCCATAGTACATTAGCATTCTACTCCAACCAACCAACCAATCTTCGGATTGACAGACCCAAAATAAATAAATAAATAGTTCTATAATTTATTTTAATAAACAACAACAACAATAACAATAATAATAATAATAAACGAAAAACTGAGAGTACTAATGATAGCAAATACCGACTATGCAAAGATAAAGATGAAATAATGGACCGTCTGATCAGTTCTTGCAGTAAGATTGCACAGATTATAAACAAAAACATAACTGACTTGCAAAAGCTGTACACGGAAATATCGAAAAAAATCATTTACCAACTTGCAAACTCACCTTGGGAACATGCAATTGAAAAATGTAATGAAAATAAAAGTGCAAAGATATTATGGGACTTTAAAATGCCAGATATCTTAGTAAAACAATGTATCTTGTTTATTGACGTAGCAATTCCAAATGAAAATAGAGTAGAAAAAAATACTTGAACCGATAAACTATACTTACTGAGCTGGAGACTCAAATTCAACGACTATGGAATGAAAGAAGGTAACACGTTTCATTTGTTACAGGAGCGCTAGAAGCAATACCAAGACAATTTGTGAAATGTCTAGAAAAACTGAGCCTCTTAGATGTTAATACCATTTCATCTCCAAGGACATCAGCCATTTCACGTTGATATCTAATTGATCCTAAATCATCTGGAGAAGGTGCGAATTGAACGCATCTGTCAGTCAAAGATCTGATTAAGGCGATCGACTATGTTCGTCATGACCTATTGCTATTAAAATGTCCAAAGACGGCATTAGAGGAATTCTTAATGACCGGTTCAGATCTGAATAATAAAAAACATACCAGCTACAGCACGCTCAATAGCGCAACCAAAATAATAAAATAGAGTCCCGTAAGGTTCAGGGCTAGGACCCATCCTATTTCTAATAAATGTTAATGATCTGTGTAAATACAAACTTTTTCGCAAAATGATATCGTTCGCTGACGATACGGCATTAGTATACACCGAAACGACCCTTGATGACCTAGAAAATCGGATTAGCCATGATATGGTGAAACTAAATAAGTGGGTTAGCAATAATGATTTTAAAATTAATACCGATACAACAAGATATATGTACTTCACGTTAACAGATAAGCTAGCTTGCATTATAACCGTAAATAGCATGAAAGGAAATATAGCGACGCCCTAAATTGTAACTGTAGCTTAATCAAAAAACAAAATCAGTCAAGTATTTGGACCTCCACATTGATGGCAATCTAAAGTGAAACTCCCTCATCACTTTTTTAACAAATAAGTTGAGGTTCGTAATTAACAGAATATATTATGTTAAAAATTTTGAAAATTCAGCATTCTTAAGATGTTTATACTATTCCTGGCTAAATTCCTCACTGCAATATGGCATCACCTTTTGGGGTGGAGATTACTATAACAATCTGCTTCTATGGATACCAATACAAAACAGAATAATTAGAGCAATAACCACTACTGACTTCGCACATTCAACCAGCGACCTGTTTGCCATTCAATTTCGCCATTAAAGTAACTTAATTCTATCTCTACGTTTTTATATTATATGTAAGAAAGAACGCTGTAAATATTTCGGTATAACTTGCTGGTGGTACCGAGGGCAACCAAAAAAAGGTTTCATAAATCCTTTGAATACCTAGCAACAAGCAGCTACAATGAACTTCCAAATGAAATAAAATCAATAACCTCAGAATATGGTTTCAGGAAACAGATTGAGAGACCTCATGAGACTAAATAATGTTGACCTTTATTTTAAGCGTATATTATAAGAGATCGTTATAACTTACATATCATGTCCAGTTATGATTCTTATATATTAACAAGTATATCCCTTGTTCTGTGAGCCCTCATAGATACAGTCACTGGATTTTTCAGTCACTGCAAAATCCAGTGACTATATCGAGCTAATTTAATGTTCTAGTAACCAGTATGGCTACGGCACTTGGTTACACATAAAAATTGTAAAACTCGTTAACTTATTTTAAATATTTTTATAAACTACGAAAACTATCTGATAATGTATTTTACTCTACTTTTATATATAAGGAAAATATTTTTATTTGTCTATAACAAAATAATCAGGCCCAAAATAAATGGAAAAACTAACAGAAAATATGATAGCAATACTTGAATTGTATATTTATAAATATTATGTATACGTGATGAGAATAATAAACTTTGTATTGTATTTTAATGGAAATATAATATTAATAATAATGACGTATTTGTATTATGCCCAGTGTAAATCAACACATAGGGACGTTAAGTTCATGTGAAAGAGTTTCCCTCAAGGAAATTCTAGCCAGAAATTTTCATCCCGAAAAACAGGCAAACCAGCCGTAGAACACATTCAGTTAACAGCATAATACACCAGCATCATAGCCTTGAGTTATCATTCCACACAACGAGAACCCATAGGCTAGGCAGATTAATTTTGGTATAGTGATACACACCATTTTATATTGCTATTATATATATTATATATATATATATAATATACTATTATATATATACAGGGTGTTCGGGATAAATTTGACATATTTATAATTAATTATATTTTTCCGTAAGTTACATGTATTAACACACACTTCTCTTCATTTAAAAGTTTGGACCCTTCTTCATTCATATACAAGATGTCAGAAAGGATGGATAGCTGGAACCCACCTGAATCATGGAAGAGAATAACTTGTATCATGATGATTCGTGCCCGCCATCAAAATAAGGATATTACGACTGCTGCCCAATGCTCCCTGAATACAGTAAAAACAATCAGGCATGAACTAGAGACTTGCAATGGTGACCAAGAGGATGTAGCAAGAAGAAAGATCCCTAGCAGACGATCTGATTGCGTTCGTACAGCAGAATTCCTCGCAAATCTGCAGGAACAGGTGTTGAAGAACCCTGGCATTGGAATTCGGACTTTGTTCGTGGAGTTGCTAACTGTAGTCAAGCCCTGGATAACAAGGGTAGCCAATGGTAGGCCGTATGTATGGCAGCAGGATTCGGCCCCATGCCACACCTCTGGGAAAAGTCAAAAATGGTTGTCTGAAAATTTCTACGACTTCACCAGTCCAAATGTTTGGCCTCCAAACTCCCCAGACCTTAACCCCATGGATTATTTTGTATGGGGCGCAGTTGAAAAAGACACCAATCGCACTTCCAGTAATACAAAAGCCCAGTTAATGGATAAAATTAAAACAGTTTTTGCGGCCCTTCCCAGGGAGACTGTAGCATCAGCTTGTTCGAGGTTCCGAAGCAGAATTGAAGCTGTGATCGATGCTAATGGTGGTTATTTTGAGTAAATCTTGTTGATAGTATTGTAATTAACTCTGCCTGTAATGTTTTTTTGTCAATTCATTAAATTTAATAGATACAAAGAAGATTTTCTTTTTCCTTACGAAACTGTCAAATTTATCCCGAACACCCTGTATATATATATATATATATATATACAGGGTGTTCGGGATATATATACAGGGGGTTCAGGGTGTATATATATATATATATATATATATATATATATATATTATACTGCTTTTCTTCAACGCTATTTCATGATTCATTTCCGATGACACTAAAATATTTTTAATGCAAGTAATTGAAATAGTTAAAGTGAGAGACTGTTTTCTGGAGTAGATTTTTTTCCAGTTTTTTCCCCCACCAGACTTTGTTACCGATCAAGCCAGTTTCGATGTATTAGCAGAACGTATGACAGAACCACTTCAATATAATAGGAATGAGAACGAGAATTAATTAATTATTTAGAAGAAGGGAGAATCAGACATAACATACAGTTTCAAAAAATTATCAGAAGACGTAAAGTGTCCATCAACCCGTGAGATCAACGCACTTAATGGACGAGTCAGTCGTCACACACCAATATTCTCCAAGGTAATCATCATCATGACCTTCCTGAATGATTGGAACGTCCTACTTTGGCCGATATAATCCACTTACTTGGATGTTCTGCGTATCAGACACTTCTAACTCTGAGACTTCGTTTTCTGTTTTTCATCTACCAAACTTTTAAAAAGACAGTTCCTCATAGATTGCAACTATACATTTCAGTCGCTTTAATAATACTCAAATGAACAAAAACAATCTAATATAATCGTTAAATGTGGCTCATAGTCTCGACTTAATCTTATAAATAATTAATTTTGTCATATTAACTTGGTATTGTCATTGTTATTTCTACACTTGCTCAAAGCAGTCACTTCAAAAGAGAGGTGCCTGCTTCCATATTAGCCTAATAAGTCTCGAATTGGTACGAAATTTAAAATTTTATTATTTAATATTAAATATCATTAATAAATCATAAAATTGTGAAAGAAAAGCGAATGGATTTTAGTAGAATAAGTAAAATTCACAAATAAAATAAAATAAAATAAAACACCTATTTGAAATAAAAATATGACCACATAAAAATAGGCTGATTTCGTTTGCATTGATAATGATCTTCATATATATCATATATATATATATTACATATATTACAGCATGGTGTGGATTATTTTATCAAATTAATTTTATTTTATTCCAGTGAATGTTATTTTTAATTTTATTCCAGTAAATGTTATTTTATTGTCTTGAATGTAGAAAACGGAAACTGATAGGACAAACTAGACATCACGAATGTACAGTTATTCTGATCAATTGTAACTCCAAGTTAGACCTGGTTCGCACAGTATCTCCAAGTCTTGGAGCTATTTGTGGGATTAGTGAAGTAGTCTGATTTTCAGCATACACAGATTCAACATGCTATATCTCTTATTCTAATTAGACAGGATTTAAAAGGGCTGTGGGATATTTTTTTATTATATTCGCATATTATATTATTATTTATATGCAAGGAATTACATGGCACTTTTTTTTACACATTAGAATTAAACGTGTCTAGTTTTTAAATGTCTACAAGGTTAGCAGCACTCGGATATTAGAGATTCAATTTCTATTTATTTTACTTATGCTTACAATAAATAATGTAAGAACTTGACCATATTTAAGATGCTTTGTGCATTTAATGATTTTTTGTGGGGGGCGGATAAGTAGGTATAGAGAGACTTTCTTATTTCACAATAGTTTAAATTAACATATCAATATAAGTGCAAATAAAAGACAAACACACCGAAAGTATTAGAAAAATTATTGTACTCCAGGATCTGGATTATATCCCGACTAATTTTTCTGTTTTCCATTTGCAAAGCAGGAATTAATTTTAGATTCTGGTCAGTTTCGACATAAAAATAAACAACAGTCCTTATCCTTATAAGGACTGGCTTAAAGGGGCGAAGCAAGAATGCTCTTCATCTTCCCCGTTATCTGTAGAGGACAGTGTACGGATAAGGTGTTATTGAGCTATATTAAAGCTCTGATCATGGCATGAGGGTAACACAATAGCCGAGCCTCAGGTAGAACTTCATTAGCTACACAGCATTGCCATCCATTACCCTCCAAGGGTTTTGGATTGAATGAATCAATCACCGCATCTCACGGTTGATTGATTCCTCAACCAAAGTCCTTATCCTTACAAGGACTGGCTTAAAGGGGCGAAACAAGAATGCTTTTCATCTTCCCCGTTATCTGTAGATGACAGTGTAGGGATAAGTTGTTATTGAGCTATTAAAGCTCTGATCATGGCAGGAGAGTAACAGCAATAGCCGAACCTCAGTTAGAACTTCATTAGAGCATTGCCATCCATTACCCTCCAAGGGTATTGGATTGAATGAATCAATCGACTATGTAAGTAAAGGTTCAATCTCAAAAATATGGACGATCTCTAGGCCACTCATTCGTGGGCGAAAGACCCTCCAAATCTCAGCGTTGGTTCTACTCAGTGAAACTCGATTACCGAGCAGAACCGCTCAAATTCCGAGGAAAATAATTCACCGACAAAGCCCCTCAGCGGGCCGTGCCGGAGAACACTTTCCCCGGAGACTCAAAGTGCTCCCTTAAGGTAAAAACCTTAAGAGAGCGGACTCAAAAACTCCTCGCCCAAAGGGGTAACAGCAACAGCCGAACCTCAGTTAAACTTCATTGGTACAGCTTTGCGTTGCTATCCATCACCCCCAAGGGCATTAATGAACCAATCGACTATGTAAGTAAAGGTTCAATCTCAAAAATATCGGACGATCTCTAGGCCACTCATTCGTGGGCGAAAGACCGTCCAAATCTCAGCGTTGGTTCTACTCAGTGAAACTCGATTACCGAGCAGAACCGCTCAAATTCCGAGGAAAATAATTCACCGACAAAGCCCCTCAGCGGGCCGTGCCGGAGAACACCTTCCCCGGAGACTCAAAGTGCTCCCTTAAGGCAAAAACCTTAAGAGAGCGAACTCAAAAACTCATCGCCCAAGTGGGAAAGAGCAACAGCCGAACCTCAGTTAAACTTCATTGGTACAGCTTTGCGTTGCTATCCATCACCCCCAAAGGCATTAATGAACCAATCGACCGCATCTCACGGTCGATTGATTCCTCTTCCTCAACCAAACATTAACAAGTTTAATATTACAATATTTGAGATGATTTATTTAAATAGGTGTTCTTATTTAATTTGCTTTTTCTAACAAAAGTCTTTCTTATACTAAAAAATTTAAAATTTTTTTTGGTAGTAATTTATTATTACAGCAAACTGTTAATTCTTTATATAAAATACAAACCGTATTAATAAACATTGAGCCTATCTGTGGTGCCAGCCCGCCAACGATCTCTTATACCTTTGAACTATAACAGTGATTTGTATTCCAAAAAATTATACTCCATATAAATGAAAACAAATATCCTTATTTGTTATTTTGTGATAAGAGATAGCATAAAATGTATGTTGAGAGAAGCTCTTCTTTGATTCATTACGTAGTTAACCTAATAAATCACTGATGCGGGGAGTTCATTTTATGGGGAAGAGTAGAATGACGCTATTTTTACTGGTACCAGCAGGTAATAACGCCAATTACAAGAAACGCGAGTTATAGGCTGATTTTTTTTTACTTGCCATTAAAAGAAATTCTTAAAAGTAAAGCAGTTCACAGCGTATATAATCCTTAAAATTTGGAAATTTTAAATAGTAAATAAAATATAATAAAATACAATTTTAAGCCATTATTTAGAACGACAGTCTGTTGCTTTCCTGATGGTAATGATTTTATAGAAGTGCTATGTTTAGTAGTACAACTCACCACCTGCCACGTTTGCAATTAAAAAAAAAAAGAACAATAAAGGGAATGAATGACATCATAAGCATTGCGCAGATTTTGTAAGGAACGACAAGTAGAGAGTCGCCAAGGGAGTAGAAAGATCGATGTGAAAACACTACTTTAGTTTAATGAACATCTCGATATTACATTTAAATAATGGAAAGAAAATAGCAACGTATTGATCTCATATACACGTTATGCTGTAATAATGCATATCGTGTTATATATGCTGAGTTCCTTTTTATACACTCACTGGCCATCATATTAGGATATGACTAATAGAAAGAGTACTTTATGGAATTAAAGCACGCACTCACAGACAGGAGTTATGTTGAATTCTCTCTATCAAAGTACAGACCTAGTGAGTGGATTCTAGTGACCTTTTAATTGTTCAAAAGAGATCCTGTTAAGTAGAGATAGCTTGCAGTTGCCACATCGTATTCAGTTATATCTGTGATCGTCTTAAGATGTCTCAATCATTTTAACTTAAGATCTTCTTTCCTTTAGGAAAGAGGAGAATCAGGTGGGAAATTATGAGACATTTCACTAAGAATTCCTGGGTACTGAGGGATGGTGACGTGACTAACTACAGTATCATAATGTAGAAACCAGCACTTGTAAAACTATTTGTAGATTGGATGTTTCCGATAACCTACTACTGCAGATTATTGAAACATGTTTCCCTAGACAATATTCTTCATGTTATGGCTTTGGAAAAGAAATCCTAATTCACTATACTTCTTGCGTGAGAAAGTAATTCTCATCGACTTGGTATTGCCTTAAAAGAGATGCACTTTTCAAATGTCTTAGATCAGCGTTTTCCAAATGGTGGGTCACGACCCGGCACTGGGTCACGATAGGTAAATTCCGGGTCGCCTAAAAAAACCACTCGAAAACCTAGGTGTTTCGTTTTTGGATTTTCGTTTATTCACGAAACTCTAAAATACAAGTAAATAGCGTTTAATCGTGACTATTGAAGAAATAATTTAACTAATGGAAACGAAAAACTCGCTCCGTCCGCGTCCTCGTCGCCATTTCACAGTCTCTTTGTTCGCGGTAAAGTAGCTCAACTAATGGCGAGGCTGCGCGGCATCGGCAACCGCACCACCAGCCGAGTCACTTCTCATTAATAAATTACTTGGCTTTAGTTTAAGTTCTTTATATTTTTGTAAGAGTAAATGCTTCTTTATTATAATAATAATAAATGAAAACTCCACGAACATTCAAATCTGTTTTATTTAACTATTGGCCATAAACATTTTAGTGGGTCACGAAGATGAAGTATTAAAATAATTGGGCCATGGAAAAAAAGTTTGGGAAACCTTGTCTTAGATCGTTCCACTGTTTATTAAAATATTTTTGTGACTTTGCTGCATACATTTCTCTGGTTATTTTACCAAATTCACTGCAGAATTTAGTCCTTCTATACATTCATTTTTCAGTACGAATTAGGGAAAAATATGGTTAAACTTTATATCAGATCACGCACATCTCACCGAAGTTGTCATTTTACTTTCCGGTAGATGGCGTCAGAAGATGTCAAATATTACATAAAATTCACTTTCGCATTGTTAACTACTCGCCAAAAATAATGAAAAGTGACTATATTAATGACCTCGAATAATTCGACATATGATATTTTTGGCTTGAGATGCCCGTTGATGTTTATTAAACAATTCAAATTGAGTTCTATTTCTTTGTAAATAGAAATTATTCATCATCAAATGATGAACGTACTTTATTTGAAACATGTTGTTCTTACAGTACAACTCATTTTGGAGAAACCTGTGTGTCTGTTCCTGAGGTTATTCAACTCCTCCATTTTGTGTGTGTACTGTTATGGATGAATGCGTTGAATATATATTCACAGTGCCTGCATGCAAGAGATTTATTAAATATTTTATTATTCATATTATAAGGGCAATGTCGCTTTGGTGATAGTTAATCACATACTATGAATGCGGCACTTGGTATGAATCCTGAAATTAACACGCGGTTCATGTTGATTACCCTGTGTTTGATGTGAACTCTGGTTGGCAAGATATTGTAATATGCATGAATTTTTTATGTACTTATACTGTAGTGAAACAAGCATTCTTTGTAAAGCTTATGCGTCATACAGAGAAGCGTGATATCAAGGGGGTACTGAAAAATTTTAAATGTCCGAAACAAGTTCTATGTAGTATTGTGAACGGATAATGTTGCTACGGTACAATATATAAGCATTTTTACATGATCGAACAACAGAGCCCCCCCCCCTAAAAAAAAGAGAACTAATACAACATAATAAGTCTAATATTAATTAGGTACACCTTGTCATTGAGATAGTCTACATTAGATGATCAGGCAATTTATCGCTTGTCCATCTAAGTCAATCGATGAGTTATATGGCCTGTCTTATAAGCGTAAATGAACCTTGTCATTTTTGCATCATCATTATGGCAACATTTTGTTGCACGACGTTGTGCAACACAAGTTGCACGATTTAATGCAACACATATTTTGATGTTTGGTGATAATGTGCATATGATATGTATCACTTTGTATAATTCGGATACCAACAACTGTCTCATTTAAACCGAAATTGATATTAAAATTATAGATTTTATAAAAATTCATTTTAGTCAGAGAATCGTTTTATATGCTTATTCAGGAGGAATATGCGAGCAGCGACATCTGGGAGTTGCTTTATAATTACATTAATGTTTTTTTTCTTCCTTTTTAACAATATTTTTATGTTTATTCTTGTTACATTGGAATTCTTCCAATATCTTACGCCTAAATTTCAGTATTATTTAAATCGCTATCTCAAGTAATGCTTGCCTCGTAATTTACAAAATTATATGCAAATTGTGAGCGTGTGCGCGCGCGCGTTCATTATTCACTGTATTTAAGTATTCTTTTCAGTTATGCGATGAGGAGTAATTCGACAAAAAAAAAGTAAAATAGTTTCCTGGGAAATTTTCCTAATTGTGATAAGGTGTGCGTGTGACCTTTGGAATTTCCGGTTGTATCCTCAGAATTGGCTTCGTGATTTGCATCAAATAAAAAAAATTCTCTGAAGTTATATTCTGTACACGACGAACTCAACTAGTCTATTCCTTTCATAGATTACCACGTACATAGTGATATATTTCTTTGGGTTAAAGTGTTTTTGCCCATTCACGTGTGTGCATTTAGAAACAGGCGGAAATGTACCACTGTAACTTGGCAATGTATCTGCTTGACACATAGTAACCATTAAGGTAAGATGGAGAGAAAATAAAACATTTCGTGTAAACTGCAAAAACAGTGATTAGATCTAGTTACAATATTTCCATACTAATTTAAATTCCAAATTAATTTAGAATATCTTAATATACCATTTCTTGTATAATAAAATATAATTTAAATACTCTTTCAATTAGCTAATTTCAATTGTAATTAATCTTTGCATAGCCTTCTTGCCCGAACGTTTATTATATTCGCTTTCCAACCATCAGGCTGTGCCTTCATTTGCGAATTTCTTTAAATTGTAGAATGGCTTAAAACGAGGCAGGTTTCCAAAATATATGATCTTTAACAAATCGATGGTTGTGATATTTTCTCTAGATCGGTGAGAAAATACATCGCTTTTCTAACCAAAACTAAGTAAACTATAAATAGTAGAGGTTGATAGGTGTGTTTTAAGTAAATGCTAAAAATACCAGAATCAGACGTGTATATTTGTTTAGGATTTCAGTATATATATATATATATATATATATATATATATTATATATTATTACTGGTTAAATAAATGCTGAACTTATCTAATATTTCTTCCGTACATAGGACATAGGACACAATTCACTATGCTACCTTTTTAACACAGATATTTCAGTACATCCTCATAGTCCTCATAAGGATAAGGACTGGCTTAAAGAGGCGAAGCAAGAGTGCAGTACATATTCGTGTATTTTAATATATACAGATAGCATTTGCGCGTTTCAGTGGTATATTTTACATATTAGTTTAATTTTGTATGCATTTCAGGATCGACCAAGGTAGGTTAGGTGGTTTCTAAAAAAAAAAAAAAAGAATATTGAGCGGTTTAAAAAATATTTTTTTTAAACCGCTCAATAATCCCTTTTTATATTAAAAAAGAAGTTGTCGAAAATATCAATCATAATATTAGAAACACTCTAGATACAATTAGAATCTAACTAAAAGTAAAAAATGATTTTACGTCTGCAAAGAGACCTGTGAAGACAAAACTTTGGACAATAGGAATATGCATACACATCTACATTAAGATAATAATAATAATAATAATAATAATAATAATAATAATAATAATAATAATAATAATAATAATAATAGTACTGACCGTCAAATTTTGCTGCTTGCCGTTGTCAACTTTGCCCTTTGCTGCCATAGAATTCCAAGGCAACCCACCACCACCTAAAACACTTCCATCTCCACGCTTTGCTCACGAACTATCTCCCAAACACGAGGTCCCAGAGCACACACAGACACAGGCGCACACACGTGCGTGTAATCGAGCAGAGTAGACATCGATGTGACAGGTACAACAAGAGCCAATGTGTTGGAGAGCGCATGTATCGGCTGGAGCTGTGTTCTTCCGCCGCACGATATAGTTCAAGGTTACTGGGTCACGTGCGCGTTTTCTGCGTCTACTGTCCACTCTGATCCCACGGCAATTTAGAAAAAGACCTGTTTGGTTTCTTCACAGTCTCTGGGATGAGATGCGGCATGCACCAGACGTTCTTTGGTGTTACGCACATCAGCCCGTACGACGCGTGTGTGCGTATTTGCAGTTCCGTTCACTTGATTCTGAGCTTTTCCACTGTCGCGTGAGGAATGAAAGTTGAATACTAACACAAGGGTTGTACGGCGTCCCACATAAATTATATGGGAACGTTGGTAGCTTGGCGACAAGGGAGCCTTGTGACATTTATGGGCAAATTAAACATAAGCAAGGATCACGGGATCCTCGATAAATGTGCAGGTGATTTTTTTTAACGAACAGAGGACAATAAAAGCGGGATTTTCCATATACAACGAAGACATATTTCAGCAAAAGAATAACGGGCGGTCCCAGATGGGTACTACAAAGAAATTTACCTCTTGCGAACTCGGCATATCTTTGTGCCTTCGTTTTAACTGTCTTTGGGCTCATTATTGTCAAAGCAGAAGTCTTACATTACCGAACTGTGGCAATGCGAGTTCTAATAGTGACTGTAGGCAAAGGTCATGTATTGGTAGCAATAACAGTACATATTTCTTGTTTATTAATTCGCATTTCTACCACTAGGAATTATTAGGCGTTCTTAACAATGAGGCAGAGTCTAAAATATAAAGAATGTTATGTGGAAGTTGAATCTTCGTTTTGATCCACAAAAACCGATCAAAAAAGTTTTTGAGACACTCGTATATTGCAAATCTTTGATACCAGTTGTTAATATCTTCCGAGTATTTTATTTTCACTTACAAAGATAAAAAGTATGCATTTTAGGCATAATATTATTTAAAGTGTTATATTTTCAACAGTTATTATCTTATTAAGTAAAACAGATCTGTCTTTATCATAAAAAGAGCAGAGGATTGAGAGATACAGATGGCGCCATTGAATTCTAGGGAGAACGCGCAGTATTATGAACTGAACCAGAACGAGAAAAGGACAGCAGACTCGGAGGATGATGCACAGGTGACAACACAGAGTAAGTACTAGCTTAACTAACCTTTGCAGCCCTAACTTTTTTTTAAACCCTAAGTCATAAACAATAGCTGAGTTCAGGGCTATCGAAGATTTGTGAGATTTTAGGGTGAAAATACGGCTGACAAGTGCCGCTATCTCGTAACCCCCAAACCTTATCATTCGTACTGTTATCTGAAATAATTTGCGTTCTACGGTCGATTTTCTTTACGTTGCGTGATTAAAATTCCAAGTTTTCCGTTAATAAATCTGCCTGCTTGCTCCAAAGATCAACTAATTTGGCTGAAGAACTCAGAAAAAACTTCTTTTTCGTTGACGAGCTGAATCAAATTCATAGCAGGTTGATTCTATCATTGGCAACGTTTTCACAAGGCTATTCAGTCTTCTAGTTATATATTAATTAAATTATTCTAATATAACGTGAAATAAACTTAGGAAAGAGAGATGAGATGACAGAATCCATTACTCTACGCAAAGTTCTCCTTGCCTGCTCTATACTTCTATCAAAGTTCGCAATATTGAATGTAATAAAACTGTTTAAAATCAATAGAGTATTTGTCAAAGATTATTTGCATCAACGAAAGTTATTTGCAATATCAAATTATGAAAAAAGTCGGTTTTCTTTATTTAGTATTTGTTTTTCTGTTGATGAATATTCTTGCGTAACAAAACTAAACGGGAAGATTAAAATAGTTTTCATTAATAAATCCCACCATAGCTATATATTGAAAGTGGTGATTATACGGAATATTTAGTCAATACATACCACGCGGTAAGATCTCAAAAAATGTTTGCCACTAAACACAAACTTCAATGTAAAGTTGATTGATATTAAAATTCATTTTTTTTATAGAGAGAAAACTAGCAATACTTGTGTACAACGGACCATCATTGCATAGCAACAAGGTATTATCTTAATCTATTGTCTTCGTGTACGGTGTCATCTCCATCCAGGAAATTGACTACTATGGTTCGTAAAGGAAATGAAAAAACTAAAACTGAATCGCTATATGCACCGGTCACACGTTTTGTTTTCTATTAATAGCGTTAACACCTCCAACCTGTTTTTCACAGATGACATCGCTATGATGTCATATCTTAAACTTCGTTTCCTATCATTGGGACATTTAAGAAAAAAAATACTCCACTTGCATTTAATTCCCACACAGTTGAACGGAGATAATGAAACGTCTGTTAGTTCCCATAGACAAGTTAGCCTGTTAATAAAATTCTCGCGGTGTGCTACCTTCCGTTGATAGAACTGTGCTTCACATCCCGAAGAACGATTTTTTGTTGAATCGATAACCTTCAGGATCAGTCGCTGTCTTTGTTACAGAACGCAGTCCGTAGAGCAGCTCGATAGCACCTGTTCAACTATTTATTAGCTCGCCTCTAATTAAAGAACACGTAAAAAAATCCCTCAAAGACGCAAAGGAGATAAATTGAATATCTCGTAGAAGACAATTGGCGTCACTCCCCTACTCCGAACCCCTCCCCCGTAGCAAATAGAGACATTCAGCGAACAGACAACTTCAATCATGTGAAATAAAAATTAATTGAAAACTAAATAAAGCCGAATTAGTAATAGAACTAAGACATAAATATTATATTATATTATATTATATTATATTACAGAACGTTTCATAATCTTGTGTTGCGAAATACTTCAAAATTCATTATATATTTTCGTAATTTATTTACGAATTTCCTTCCATTAACATTAACATTTCTGGCTAGATGGGTGAAGCAAAATTGCTTTTCATATTCCCCTTTGTCCTGTAATGAAAGAACTTTGAATGGAGTGTTTGTGAGCCATATGCTCGCCCATTGAGGGCAGTGAAGTTAGTTGCGTTCAGCTGAACTTAAAATAGATTTTGGTCTTTTAAATTTGTAGATTTCTTCTTCATTATATTCCGATGCTTCCTTGATTAACGGGTTTGGATGGTTACTTGTCTTGGTAAAGAACTTCTCAGCTAGATTGATGAGAAAGGAACATATATAAGGGATATTAACTTCTCTATGGATCTGGGTGTTTCTTATGAACCAGGGGGCATCCAGAATCATCCTCAGGCACTTATTCTGTAATCTTTGAAGTTGTAGAATGTTTGAATTCGCTGTGTGGCTCCATGCGGGGATGCGTAAGTGATGACCGGTCGAATTACCATCTTGTAAATTGTTAATTTTGTTTGCGTGTCCAGTTTACATTGTCTGTTGATCATAGGGTAGAGCTGTGCTAAGACATTGGATGTCTTTGAGGAAATGTAACTAATATGTTTGCTGAATAGGAGTTTACTATCAAGAATCACTCCAAGATATTTAACTTCGGTCTGCCATGGAATTTTTACTCCCAATAAATAAATATCTTTCATGGTATGGATTTTCTTTCTAATAAACAGTATGGCTGAGCTTTTCTGGGGGTTATCTTGGATCCTCCAGTCTCCCATCCACTTTTCTAAAGTGTGTATGCTATTTTGTAGTCTTTTAGTTGCCAGTTTTGGGCTCAGTGATCTTGCCATCAGTGCAGTATCATCTGCATATAATGCAGTGAATGTTGTTCTTGGGTTCAGAGGGATGTCTGCTGCATAGATTGAAAACAGTACAGGTGCGAGAAGAGATCCTTGAGGTACGCCTGCCGAGATCCTGCGTCTGGTCGAAACCGTTTCGCCTACCCTGACCTACATGTATCTGTCTTTCAGGTAAGAATGTATTACCTTTATTAGTCTGACTGGGAAATTAAATTTTATCGGTTTGTAGAGAAGACCTTGATGCCATACTTTATCAAACGCCTTCTCTGCGTCGATGAAGATGGCAGCTGTATTGAGTTTCCAGTTGAAACCTTTAGTAATGATTTCTACCAGCCGGTGCATTTGTTGGGCTGTACTATGGGCCCTACGGAAGCCGAACTGTTCATTAGGCAAAATTCCTAACTTATCCGTTTCTGCTTGGAATCTTGAGAGGATCACTTTCTCTGTTACCTTTCTGAGGCTGGATAATAGGCTTATAGGTCTGTAGCTTTCAGGAAGGTGAGCATTTTTTCCTGGCTTCTTCAGTGGTATGATTGTGGCTGTTTTCCATGTAGAAGGGAAATGCTGGAATCTAAAGATGGCATTTGTCAACCTTGGCAAGGTCCAAGGTTCTTCCCGACCAATCTGATCGGGAAGAACCTTGGCTAACTTGTCCCATGGTATGAATGTGTGCAGAGGAGAGAATTGATCTGATGAACCTAGATTGAGCACTATGGGACTGTGGTCAGAAGATAATTCGTTGACTGATTCCAATTTGAATTGGTATCTTAAATTTTTAAAAATGACAAATCCAGCACATCCGAGCCACCCGAATGGCTGAAATGTGTGGGCTCAGTAGGGCCGGCCACTACAACAGAATTGAGCATTGCATAGTTGAAAAGTGTGTGGCCTTTGGTGTTAGTAGATGAGCTGTACCAACCAAGATGTGTGTTTTGAGTTGAAGTCTCCTGCTATTATTATGGAGTCATTTGGACCAAGTACGGAGTCCAGATCTGTTGTCAGCAGAGGAATGCTTGGAGGGTTATATGTAGCATAGATCTTGAGACTCCCAGCATTGAAGGTATGTACCTCCACACCGGTCACCTCCAGGTTTACTGTTTTGGGCTTGTCTATTGTGTTATGATTCAAATATCTCTTTATATATATGGCTGTGCCTCCACCTCTTGAGCCAATTCTGTCGTTTCTGTACATAGTGTATCCACGGATTTTTGGGTTATTAGCTGGTCTTAGGTGTGTTTCACCAATCAAGATGATATCAGCACTGGGACGAGTTGAAAATTCTTGTAGTGCGAAAATCTTGTTCATCAATCCATTTGCATTCCATGCTATTATCTTAAGAGCTTTTGGTTTGAATTTATTATTCATGACAGGTGGCTGTTATAATGTTTTGAGTGCTTTGCAGGAATCTCTTTCTGGAAGATGTTGAGGGGCATGTCTTGCTGAATTCTTGCAGCATAGTGGCAAGTGAGGCTGTTAAAACGGATGTTATGTTGGAGCTTTCTAGCTCGAGAGATGTAGGAGGCATAGTTCTTGCAGCCTCAGCATATGTTTTGGTCATGGTTGTTCCTTCTTGTGAGGAAGAAGGCAAGGTGTTTCGGACTGGAAGACGATTTGTTTGGTTGCTTAAAACGTTGTTACATGGCGGAGCAAGATTGATTTTGTGGTCCTCGGATTTTTTGGATTGGAAAGGCATCCCTTGTAGTTGGCGGGGTGAGGTCCTCTGCAGTTTGCACAGCATGCTGGAGTTGTGCGAGGTTTGGTGCAAGAGATGGTCTGGTGTCCCTCGCCGCACTTCAAGCACCTGTAGGCTGCCTTACATAATTTTTGGGCATGTCCAAATTTGGCATCTATGACACCGACCTGCAGATGCTCTTTTCCTTAGAGGCTCAGTTGTAATTTTGAGACCGCATACTACAGTCAGTTCATAGATCTGCTTTTGTGTGTTGTTTATTTCCACCAGCACCAAAGGCATTGGTCTTTTATCTGCTCTGAGCATTCTGCTCACTTTAACTGGGGACAGGCCCTGTCTGGAGAGATCGGTGGACACATCTTCAGGAGTGATACCTTCAGCTATCCCACGTAGAACAATTTTCAGGTTCTTTTCACTAGGTAAAGTGAAGGTGTGGCATGGGACGCTAGCTTTGTCCATAAATCTGGTCATCTGTCTGTAATCCGAGACAGTAAAGGGTTGTATTTTAACTCCCTCATCGGTATTTTTAGCCCATGAGAATGGGATGTTTTGTTCTTTTAGGACTGATGAGATAGGGATCCACTTTTCTTTATCCCTTAATATGACTGGTGGTATCTTTTCTTTAGGACCATTGAGTGCTTCTATCCCTGATGTTTTGGGTTCTTTCACATTGGTAGAGATTTTCCTCTTTTTTATCACCAATTGGAACTTTGTATCAATTTCCAAGGTATGATGACTGCTGTCTTGGGATGTAGCATCTTCCATACTTGGGGAGTGTGCTAAATCTGATTGCGTCTGAGTTATGGTCTCTTCACTCATGTCAACCATATTATCCTCTGTGATTGCTGTGTGTATGGGGGGGGGGGGGAGTAATGTGTCAAAGAGCTTGACTTTTCCTGGCCAATTATCACTCAGCAGCTTTCCCAGTCTGAGGAATTCAAAGTAAACTTCCTCGAATTTGGCCTCATTCAGAAGTTTTGCCATGACAATATTTGGAAATTTGGAAATAAGTCACTGATGGAGAAAGAGTAGAGATTGCTCAAGTGTTTCGAGCAGGTAAAGATATATATATATATATATATATATATAAAATAAAATATAAAATATACAAACAACAGCGATACTAGCGGCAGTAAGACTCCCTCTTTTGACTTTTTAACAGACTATCACTTATTTATTCAATTTTTATGAATGGTGTATGACGATTGTACTTAATAAAGAGTAAACTTTGATTAATATTATTAAACAAATTACCTGAAAAAACATTAGCAATCTCTGTTTTTTAGTTCCAGCAATATAATATAAACATACCTACTAAAATCACTCAAACAATACCACCATCATTCATTCACTCAGAATCAATTGACTTCTCATGTCGAATGGGCAGTAGAATTCCGTTATTTATTATTTGGTTTATGACTACACGCCTCTTTTTGAAGAATATTTTACATTTATTTTTCGATTACAATAGCATCTACTAGTATGTGCAACGTATTTATATTAAATGTCATTTAATGATTCAAATATCACTAATCTTATAAAATATTTAACAAACTTTAATAATCATTTAAATTATATAAAATAATCTCATATTAACAGATTTTAAGAAAATGATTAAGAATAATTTCAAACACCTTTTTAAACTAAATTTGATGCATTATAAATATCTTAAATAGTGAAATTTTATGGTGATGCCATCATCCATGAGTTTTTTTTTAGATTGTTAGTTGATTATTAGCTGAGACGTTATCACAGTGGACTTTAAGTGCGTCCATTTTTTCTTTTCCCAGAGGATAATCGGTGGCACCCTCTCTTTGGAGGAGGCCGAGGGATCGGAACTGCGAGTGTCTTCTTCCACATCGAAATCCATGGGAGGCTCTGCGTCGGTGGTTTTGCGCTTCTTGCGCGCACGGACCTCTTCAAAGTCTGGGGGAGTGAAAGTCACCAAATCTAGCTTCTCCTCCGTCTGAAAAATGTCCTCGCATTCTTCAACTTCTCCTGGCAAGGAGTAGAAATTAAGGCTTCCAAGACACTCGTTTTCTACTTTTCTTAGAATCTTTTTGAGAATGCTGATCGCCCGCCCTTTGTTGCTGAACCATTCAATATAATCGTCATCTTCGTCTTCGCTCATAGTGAAGTCGATGCTATAATAGTTAATAGTCTGTTGATTTTAATATAAATAAACCAACAATGGCGGTTAGGCCTAGCGAATCGCCCTTGTTGCGATTACGGTCCACTTACCTGCTGTTCTAATACGATTCACAATGTAATAACTTCAATCACGTCTCTTCTACTTAACCTTTCAGCTACACCACAAAACCAGAGTTTTTCATATTTTATTAACACGATACTCAATCCTTAAAATCAGAATTCCCGGAAATGTTAGTGCACTGGTAAAAATCGTCAATCTCATGATGCTGTCATTTTCTACTAATGATGGCATCAAAATCCATCCTGCTACTGTAAGAGACTACAGAAAACTGACAAAGGGCTGGATTAAAGCAATATTCAATACCACATCTTCTCTGTCGGCTCGGAGAGAAAGCTGAAGGTAGTTCTACGGGGTGTTACAGAGGATATAACTACAGATGAAATTGAGCCGACCTCCACCACCAGGACCTGCCACCTATCAAGGTCAGTAGGATGATTAGAGCGGAAAAAACCCCTATGCCTCTGGATTTAGTGGAGATCCATAAAGCCTATAAAAATATTTATGACTTTAGATCAGTATGTGGACTCCGAATCATGGGCAATACCACAGGTGTCAAAGATTTAGTCATGCTCAGAAACTCTGCAAGGCAGAGTACAAATGCCTGAAATGTGCAAAGAGCCACCCAACTAACACCAGAACAAAGCCAAAAACCACCCCTGCTAAATGCGCCAGCTGCAGCGGCCCTCACACAGCCAACTATAGAAGTTGTATTCAAAACCCAAAAAACAGACAACCTCTCTTCCTCCCCCAGTAGGTCAATGCCAGAGGCCAGAGCTCCACAGGCCCCCAAAGATCAGCACAAATGTGCAGAAACCCATCTCCCAAACCCAGAGGTCTTTAAAACATCAACTCAACAACGACAGCCAAGGACATATGCAGATATAGTTCGTACTAAAAAGACAACCCAGGAACAGGATCAGCCAGCACCACACTCAAACTTGACAGCCATTATCACCGCTTCTCTAGTAAATATGCTGCTGGACTTTACCAGATCCAACCCCTCACCATCCTCCACTAAACGATTCCTAAAGGATACACAAACCATCATCACAGCGCTCACTTATGAACAGGAATAAACTAAATCCAGACTCATTACAGATCATTGCGTGGAACGCGAACGGACTAAGAAATAAAATCTTGGAACTCCAGAACTTCACCCAAAGATATCAGCCGGATGTACTCTTGCTAAATGAAATTCATCTGAGACCATCGGACAACCCCAAAATTAGGGGATATCAACTGTACAGAACAGGCAGATTGTCCCACAGAGGCGGCGGCACTGCTACTTTCATTAAGAATTACATCAGGCATCACACTCTGTAAATATCCCGCCTACTACTAATCTTAAGGTTACTGGCATAGAGATTCTCACGTGCTCGGCTGGTAAACTAAAAATCTTCCCAGCATATAATCCTCCACAAAAAACATTACTCTCCTCAGATTTGAACGCCGTATTGTGCATCAGGGAACCTGTTATCTTTTGACTTAAACGCGAAGCATCCCGTCTAGAATAGTCGTTCTACCAACAACGTGGTTGTGGGAGGTCGCACTGAGCCTACCCATCACAACACATATGGTCGGGCTGATGTCTTGGACATAGTCATGCTACAGAATGTAAGACACACTACAGTATGGTGACACTTAATGATCTATCATCCGATCACAATCCAATACTGTTAAAGTTGGGAAACCAAGAAAAACTGTCTCCCCCCCAACTCATTCATACCATGAGAAAGGTGGTCCAAGGTACTCCCGTGCAGCTTATAAAATCCAAAGAAGAAATTGAAACAGCTGTAAAGGATCTAACTCAACAAATCAACACAGCGTGTACAGCAGTCACTATTTCCACAACTACTCTCAGGCCCAACCACTTGCCAGAAGAGATCATGAACCTGATCAGGGAGAAGAATAAAGCCAGGAAAAGATTTCACAATACCCTGACACCACAAGACAAATTAACTGTAAACAGATTTAACTCTGCAATGAGAGATGTCTTTACAGCACATACAAGTCAACTTTGGGAAGAAAAATTGACTTCTATCTCTCCTGATAACCACTCCATATGGAACCTAATCAGAAAGATCAAAAACAAAAACAAACCTCTTTCCCCTCTGCAAACAGATCTGCGCCTCATTCACACTGATGCAGATAAAGCCGAAGCAATAGCATAAAATTTAGAAAAGCAATGTAAACCCTCATATGAACATCTTGACTTCAATCACATGTATAAGATCCATCGACATGTCAGATCTTCACTCAAATCTTTTGTCACATACTCTAGTCAAATTGCACCCACACCACCTGCAGAATTATATGATATAATTAATAAGTTAAAGAACAAAAAGGCTCCAGGACCTGACGGTATCACCAACAAGATGATAAAGCTACTACCTCGCAGAGCTATTGCACATCTGACTAACATAATAAACTCCATCCTTCACTATAAACATTTCCCTTCCTACTGGAAGCTGGCGGATATAATGCCAATCCATAAGTCTGGAAAAGATCCGCGATTGCCTCAAAGTTACAGACCAATCAGCCTCATCTGAAATCTGGGCAAAATTATCGAGAAAGTTATTCTTATCAGACTCCAAGAATCAGTATACAAGCTAAGCATTCTTCCAGGAGCAGTTTGGGTTCTGTCAATTCCAGAGCACCACGCTACAGATATACAGATTAGTGGAATATGTCACCAAGGGATTCAACTGGCGTCAATGCACTGGGGTTGTCTTCCTCGACATAGCCAGTGCATTTGATAAGGTTTGGCATTATGGTTTGCTATACAAACTGATATCAACTGGAATACCAAGGGGAATGATTCATCTTATTAAATCATACCTTTATGATAGGGACATGCAAATCAAGATAAACGGTACGATATCAGCACAGAAACGCATCTTGGCTGGAGTCCCACAAGGATCATTACCGGCATCGATTCTATTTTCCATATACATGTGTGATATCCCTCACAACCCATTGTCATCTATCAAAGCCCTATACGCGGATGATACAACGATATTAGTCAGATCTTTGAAGCCGCATCTAGCCATCAAGAAACTGCAGAAAACCTACTGCTAATCGAAAAATATTTCGCCAAATGGCGACTCCAAGTGAATCCTAGGAAGAGCGTAGCAGTGCTATTCTCCAGAAGATCAATGCTTCCTAAAAGAGATATCCTCCTATTTAACACAAAAATCCCATGGCTAACTGAGATCAAATATCTTGGCGTACTTCTAACATTATTTCAAAGCCGAATAGAGAAACTATAAGAGTTTCGTGCTGAACAGTGTTTTAATTTATTTCCCTATACGTCTTGATCTATGATGACGTTTTGTAGTATTTTTAGTATGTATTGAGAGGGGCGGCAAAATCTAGGATCGCCCAGGCGGCAAAAGCTCTAGCTACACCACTGGACCTATTCCACAACTCTGCCTACTCTACAGCTTATTCTAACCGCAACTACACCACCCCCGCTACCTCCCACCAGCACCACAAGTATTTTCACAATCACATTATAACATAATAACATGATAATTATAATTATAAGAGATAAAATTCGAATGGGTAACAAAATCCACAGAGTTCGATGTCATTATAAATCTAAAGTTCTTTATAACTTCTTTACTAATGTAAAGTTTGATTTCTTTATCAATTTATAAACTAGAGGCGACTACAGGAAATTTTTCTAAGCCTTTTTTCGACCGGTTCCCGAGTTAGTCGATCTCTGGCACGGGCAAGCAGGTTTTTCCTCCCGGAAAGTAGGGTTTTTCGTCCTGTAACCTCAAGAAAATCGACCGTAGAGCCCACATTATTTCAGACATTAAATATATTGTGTTAGGGTTAGGAACCACGAGATGGCGGCACATTTGAGCCGTCTCTCTTCACTGTGTATCGCTTAATTAGTGATAGCCTTGGGCCATCTATCTCTGATTGGTACCAGTGGAGATTGAACTCCCCACTCAGTCTCCAAAAGTTAGATAGGGCTAAATGGCATCGCCTACTCCCCGTATACGGGAATAAAAAGGCGTTAGCTGATTTTTTTTTTTTTGATAAATTTATAAATTCCGATCTCTTCTGTGAAAAATTCAATCAAATCTGTGAAAATTTTAAAAATAATAAACTCTCTGGAGAATTGCCTTATTTAATAGCTTATCAAAATATCATGAAAGAAACTGCATTTTAATTTACCATTTAAGCATCGGACAGGCAAATGCACTTTAACATAGACACTAATGTTATTAAACATAAATATTTAACTGAAATATTGTAAAATATTATTGTTTCTTCAAAGATTCTATAATAATTATAAGTAAATATTAAAATAACTTAAAATTATTTTAAAATATCAATTTATCTTGATATTTTAATAAAGAATGAAATAAAATATTATACACCTTTTTAAAATAACCAGCAAAATATTTATTTAAATGAATAGAGAACTGTGATTTTATGTGTTTATTAAACTTTTATGTGTTAAACACATATAGCCGAAGAGAATAATTGTTGCTCTGTGTTGAAGAATTGAAGAAGAAATCAATTCGTAACCAGTTGTTGTAGAAGATTGTGATCCTCAGTATGTTTGAGCACCACAAAGTTAATCAAAGAAGCAAGGGCAATGGAGAGTGCTGTCATTAGCAACTCTATGCGTATTGTTGGAGATCAGTGAGGAAATATCATTTATATACGAGGGTGGTCTGAAAAGTTCTCGGCCTCGACCATAGATGACAAGATTATTGTTTCAAAATTTCTACATCTGTCATAAGCATCCATGTGAAATTGCAAATCATTCTATCAAGCAGTTTGTTTTATACAGCTGTCTGAAGCAAAAGTGTTGTCTGTATCCCTTGAAATGGATAAAATTGAGTATCGTGCGGTTATAAAATTCTTTGTAAAAGAAGGTTTAACGCCAAAAGAAATTCATTCGAAGTTCATAAATGTTTAGACACTCCTCTCTTTCGTTTTCGAAAATTAAGAAATGGGCTGCCGATTTTAACCGTGGCCGTATCAGCCTTGAAGATGATCTACGTGAAGGACGTCCAAAAAGTATAACAACACCAGAAATCATTGATCAGGTGCATGATATGGTATTGGATGACCGGCGAGTCAAAGTACGTGAAATTGTTGAGACTATAAGCATTTCAAAAGAACGTGTAGGATATATTTTGCATGAACAGTTGCAAACGAAAAGGCTTTGCGCAAGATGGGAGCCGCGCTTGCTCACAGCAGATCAAAAACGCACTCGACTGAAAATCTCTGAACAGTGCTTGGAGCGTTTTAACAAGAATAAAACTGATTTTGTGCTTCGATTTATTACCATGGATGAGGCTTAGATTCACCATTATACACTAGAATCCAAACAGTAGTCAACACAGTGGACAGAAGCCGGTTGTTCAGCGCCAAAGAAGACAAAGTCGGTTCCATCGACATAAAAGGTCATGGCATCGCTGTTTTGGGATGCCAGCATTTTTTTTATTAATTATCTTGAAAAGGGTAAAATAATAACCGGGGAATATCATTCCGATCTTTTAACCAGACTAGACGAACAAATTGTTGAGAAAAGACCCGGTTTGAAGAAGAACAAATCATCTTTCACCAAGACAATGCACCTGCCCACAAAGATATTTTGGCAATGGGACAATTAAGGGATGTGCACTATGAATTGTTGGAACATCCACCCTATTCCCCAGATTTGGCTCCCTCTGACTTCTGTCTCTTCCCAAAACTAAAACTCTTCCTCGCTGGTCAGCGTTTTTCTTCGAATCAAGAAGTGATTGCAGCTGTAGAGGAGTATTTTGCAGATCTTACTGAGAACCACTAGAGGGACTAGATAATCGCGCTGGAGGATTGCTGTAACGAATGTATTAGGCTCAAGGAAGATTATGGTGAAAAATAATAATAATATTGAAATTATGAATTCGTTGTTTCATTGTTAGACCGAGAACTTTTCAGACCACCCTCGTATAGGAGAAAGAGGACAGGCAATAAAACAGAACCCTGGACACTCCTCTATTGGTACACAAATCTGAAGAGAGAGAACGCTGTCTCGTATGAACAAGACAAACAGGACGGCCTGAAATGGAAGACGTGAGTATATAAGAAATACCTGCAAAAGAGAAACCTCTCCATCTCTCTTTTCTCAAGAATCCTTCATTGGAACCAATGATCACAAGCGCGTATTTTGAAGCCGGAAAGGCGAACTTTATAAGAAGTTCTTTGGGATTAATTTCTCTTCGATCTTATAGGGGTGTAATTAGGAACGTGGAAGTACTGATAACGCTGCTAAAGATCCCCAAAGGTTCTCTTGGTTCTTAGATAACTTGTTCATGCTGAAAATATTCCTCGAAATTTTTTCGTTTTATTGAAACGGCCAAAGTGAAAGTTCCGATATTACATTTTCAACGGTTCAAAAGTGACTTGACAACGATCCATCTTGTAGGAATCATTTGTTGAGCAACTGCTAAACCGATGGGTAGATCACTCACCAAATATTTCTATTTGTGATACCGTTTAGAACGTAAATGGCACTGAAGGAATGAAAAGCATTCGCTGTATTGGCCGTTTCACTTGACGACAGTGAGTATGTCGAACGAGAGGAAAAAGGTCAAAACTCGCTCCTAACAATCGACGTGCAAGTGATGAAGATCAGTTACGCCTCCTTGGATCTTATCGGAGAGCTGTCTCAGCAATTGTCCAGCTTCCAGAACCTGGTTCATGTTCTAGTAATACTCATCTTGTACTTTCATACTTTCACGTCCAATATGCAGGAATGATGAATAGTAAAAGGATAATTTCATAGGCCTTTTCGAATGAAAGATTACTCAAAAGCACTAAATGCACTCGCTTCATGGCCTCAGCAGTATGCACTATTCCATACCTTAATGAATCACTTTATTCCATTTGTCTTTTTCTATAGGAAGCTACTGCGTCCTAGAAAAGGACACTGCTCAACTTTTTCTCATTTTATTAATTTCGAGGAGAGCAGTGGTTCTCAACCAATGGGTCGCGATCTAGTGTTGTAGCACTGAAAGATTTCAAATAAGTCGCCATTCTTGTCTCCACAAATATTAACATATTGCAGTATTTTATTAACTATAAGTACATATTGTTAAGTAACTGAAACAAAGCAATAATATTATTTTTATATGGTAACGGAAAAAAATTCGAGTTCATACGTTTTACATTAGAAGATATCTAAATTTGAATTTGGAAGATGATTAATAACTTTTGTTTCAATTATCAAGCAATATATTTTGTGCGTATTATATAAAATCCATATGCTGCGTAAATTTAATTTAAATGAAATATAATGTATGTTTTATTTACATTATATTTACTCGTTTTTTATTGTAATTATCTTAGGTCAGGAGTATAGTTTAATTTCTGTAATTAAAAATGGCAACACCAACTGACATTTATTACTAGTAGTTCCCTATATGGAGGATAATGAAGGAATTTATCCCCCCCCCCCGAAGCAATAGTGATATCGTGAAATAGCATTTTCACGAAGCCCGAATTATATACTGTATATTTCGGCATTTACAGTGCTTCCTTAATCAGGAAATCAGCCAGAATGATACGATTCCTTTTAAGTGTCAAAATCACAACAACATCGTACGCCCAGGGATACGAGACCTTTTCGACACTTCTGCGCATGTCAAAAGAAGGAAAATCCATTCCAATAATAGGGTAATCAATCCGTATTATGGGTTATTAGTGTTTCTTATTACACGAACACTTTTATGATTATTGTAATTTTTAAAGTGGTAACTATTTTGCTTGTATATGCATAACAGTTGGAAAATATTACGTATAAAACGTATTTTCAAAACTTATGTATTATTTCAGTATATAACAAGATAGAAGGTTTCTGAGCTTATTTCTAAAATAATGCTAAATTCTGCAAAATTATTATAATTTGTAATTTGTTGTCAACGATATATTATATATTATTATTTCATAATATATATATATATATATATATGTGTGTGTGTGTGTGTGTGTGTGTGTGTGTGTATTCCTGAGCTTCTACTCGGTTGTAATGGTACATTTTAAAGAATAAATATTTAATGACTTAAACCGAGATAAAATATGAAGTTTTAATGAAAATGATACAACTAGTTTCAGCCTTTTACAGCCTTCTTCGGGTATCCACTAAAGGTAGAACACAGTAATAAAAATTAAAGTTACAAAAAACTGAGAATTACAGGCAAACAATGCAATACATAATTGACACAAAAACGTAGTATTTTTCAAGTTGTTCTACGGATCGTTAGATACAGGATCTGCCTCCTATTATGGTCAGCAGAATGTATAGATCTGACAAGACTCCCGTGCCATTAGTCTTTGTAGAGATCCGAAACATTTACAAAAATATTTACAACTTAAAATCAATCTGCGGGCTCATCATCACACCAGAGCCATTCCGGAAAAGGGCATCTTCTGAGCAATACCGCAGGTGCCATAAGTTTGGTCACGCCCAGAAACTGTGTAAAGCTGAGTTTAAATGTCTGAAATGTGGGGATAGCCATCCAACCAATATCCGTACAAAGCCAAAAACCACCTAGGCTAAATGTACCAAAAGCGGTGGCCCTCCTCCAGCCAATTATAAGGGATGTACTGAACACCCGAAGAACAGACGGTTGGAGACAGCTAAACAGTCTTCCTCCTCTAATACATGAATACCAGAGGCCCATGCACGACAGTCGGAGGCTCAGCGACCAGAATCAGAGGCCTTAAAAAATAGAGAATCCCAAAGGCAAACAAGAAGTTATGCAGATGTGGCCAGATCAAACAAGTCAATACCAGAACAGAATCAGCAAACAGCACATAGAAACCTGACAGCTGTTACTACTGCCCCTATAGCAAATATGCTACAAGACTTCAGCCTGTCTATACAGAAACGACAGGCTAAACTACAGAGGCGACGGTACTGCCATCTTCATTAAAAATTATACCAAACACCATTCTGTAAACAACCCTCCAACCACTAACCTTGAGGTCACAGGCGTGGAAGTATTCACTAGCTCGACTGGCAGACTGAAAACCTACTCAGCTTACAACCCACCTTTAAAGACTCTACTGCACTCTGATCTAAATGGCATCTTAGGCGTTAGAGAGTCCATCATTATTGCCGGAGACTTAAACTCCAAGCACCCTGCCTACAATTGTAGAACCACCAACAAGAATACAAGAATGGCTGCATTCTTTCCAACTATATAGGATCAAACTATGCTGTTGTGGCAGGCCTCGCCGAACCAACTCATCTCAGTACGTTTGGCACTGCTGACATCCTGGATATAGCTATCCTGCAAGATATTAAACTTCAGTACAGCCTAAAATCATTGAACGAGTTGTCATCGGATCATCACCCCATTACACTACATCTGGGAAAACAAGAATACATGTCTTCTCCCTCTCACTCATTTATATCGTGGGAAAGGTTGTCAAAAGTACTCCGGGAATACATTGGATCTGTTCCTCATATAAGTTTAAAAGAAGATGTAGAAACCGCAGTTCCAAATCTCACCCAACAAATTAACTCCGCTATAATGGCAGCCATCTCCTACAAATCTATCCCCAAGCCTGGTCGTCCGCCCGAAGATATTATGAACTTGATCAGAGAAAAAAAAACAGAACAAGGGAAAGATTTCACAATACCCGACGCCACAATACAAAACAGTTCTTAATAAACTGAACGGGACCGTGAGAGATGCACTCTAAGCTCACAGAGACCAAGTATAGGAAGAAAAGTTCCCTTCCCCCTATACTTTCTGACCAAGGCCTTATTCACACAGATGTATAAAAGGCAGATGCAATAGCAAAATATTTAGTAGAGCAGTGCAAATCTTCATATGAAAACTTAGACTTCGATCACTTGTATTAAATTAACAGACAGGTCAGACGCTCATTAAAACTTCCTGATACCATTGCTGACCATATTGCACTAACATCACCTGCTGAAATATATGCTATTATAAAATATTTAAAGAACAAAAAAGCTCCTGGTCCAGATGGCATCACAAATAAAGTGATCAAGCCGCTGCTGCGAAAAGCTGTAGTGCACCTGACCATAATCATAAATGCAATCTTAAGGTTTCACTATTTCCTCCCACCTGGAAACAGGTTAGTGTAATCCCAATTCATAAGTCAGGCAAGGACCAGCACCTGCCTCAAAATAATCGTCTTTTCAGCCTTATCTCCAACTTGAAGAAGATTGCAGAGAAGGTCATCCTCTCATGACTTCAAGCTTCACTAAATGAACCAAACATTTTTCCTAAAGAACAATTTGGGTTTCGGCAATACCATAGTTCTATCCAGCAAATCCTCAGAATAGTTGAATATATTACCACCAGCTGCAACTGGCGTCAATACACTGGAGCTCGTTTTCTTGATCTATCCAACGCATTTGACAAAATATGGCACTTCAGATTGCTACATAAACGTATCTCAGCCGGTATCTCACTGAAAATGGTACACCTAGTTAGATCTCATCTACAGAATAGAAGAATTCAAGTCAAGATCAACGGTTGTACCTCATCCCAGCGGCATATCTTGGCCTGAGTACTGCAGGGATCCCTACTAGCTCCATTGCTATTCTCTATATACATATCAGACATTCCGCACAACTCAATGTCATCCACCTTGGCCCTATATGTGGATGATATATTAGCCAGATCTCTCCGGCCACACCTCATTACTGAAAAGCTTCAAGAAAACCTTCTAAAGTTAGCGAAATGGTTCTCCAAATGGAGATTACAAGTGAATCCCCCAAAAAGCTCAGCCACTCTCTTCACGAAAAGATCGATATCTCCTGCAGGAGACGTCTTACTATTCAATACTAAAATTCCCTGGCAGGCAGAAACAAAATACCTTGGTGTCTTGCTCGACAAAAAAATAAATTTTTACCAACACATCAAGACTACGTGCGCAAAGACATCTAAAGCCATCGCCCAGATCTACTCCCTAATTAACAGGAACAGCAAGCTAAACATCAGAATGAAACTGCTTTTATACCAGCTGATGATTCGTCCCATAGTCACTTATGCTTCTCCAGCTTGGAGCCATATCTCCAATACTAACATTCTCAAACTGCAACGTGTACAAAACAAGTGTTTGCGAATGATTCTAAACGCCCCATGGTTCGTCAGAAACAATCAACTTCATCGAGATACAAATATTCCTTATATCTTCTCTTTCCTACAATCTTAACAAGAAAGTTTTTCCTAAAAACGTCTATCTAGAAACAACGATCTAGTTCAGCAAGCTGTAGCCTACGAGGCAACGAATATATTTAAACATAAAAGACCAAAAGCCTTTTTAACTTCGTGGAGATTAGCGATGCATAATCTCCATGCCTATTCAGGGCAAGCAAACTGCTCATAAAACTTTCCCTCACTGTAGCCCTAACAGATAGCAGGGAATACGAATAGCATCTTGCTTCACCCCTAAAGCCATTATTGTCAATTACAACTGGTGACTGTATATTGACGCTGACGCAATAGATTGATTTCGAATGATTGCGGTCTTCCATAGTTATATTATGTTACTATATTAAGATTAATTATTATCGATTGGCAATATAGTTGATAACTAATATTGAAGGTAATGTTATGTCCATTAAACATTGTAATTGGTAACATGCTAATGACAAGCAATGTGTAGCTTCTTCCAGATAAAAAAAAATTACAAACCGTCCTCTGGTGTGTGGAAGAGTTGCAAAAACACAGATATAGTGCTTCAGCTGAGTATTTGCGCATTATTAACATACACTTCTTGGTAAGAAGTCAACGGCCACCATAGTGTGAAGAACGAACAGCAATGGCTCCCACCTTAACAATCGAGAACCTCCTTTTTCTGCAATGACTGCAGCAATCCTACCTCACATACTTTCCACAAGCGTATGATAGCCATCAATGGGAATTTTGGACCATTCTTCCTATAGGCATGTAATGAGATCCTGGACGGTTGTGGGATGGACGTCCCTTGACTTCACCCGACGCTCCATTTCATTCCACAGATATTCAGTACGGTTGAGATCAGCGTTCTGTGGAGGCAAGTCAAGTGTGGTGAGGTTCATATCCACAAACAACCCTGTTACAGCAGTAGAAGCCTTATGACATGGTGCATTGTCTTGCTGAAAGAGACAATATCAGTTCCATAGAAATGCCACAAGTATTGTCAATAATGTTCAGATACCTCTCGGAGTTCAGTATTCGTGGCAGAACAAACAGAGGACCGAGTCACAATAGGAAAAACAGGACCATGCCATCACACTCTCACTTCCGAATTTCGTAGTTGGGATGTTGAGATTATGCACTCTGCTAACAGTCGTTCACCAGTCATTCACCCCCCCACACAGCAGTCCAACTGCTCGGTAGAGGGTGTAGCTTGATTCGTCGCTCCACAACATAACTCTCTAAGCTTCCACGTCCCATTGCACCACTGAAGTCGACGCTGCATATAAGCTAATGTGGACTTGCATATTGCGATCCTACCATGGAAACTCATTTTGTGAGGCTCGTTTCTGAATGTTTTGGTGCGGATTCGTGTTTCGGGCGATGGCTGAAACTCCGCGTCAACGTGTTGGCAGAAGAATTGGCGGTTTTTACATATTAGATTATCCTTCGTAGCACCCTACGTTCGGTGAGTGTGGTGAATCGTTTACTGTAGGTAGCACTTGACTCCCTGTGCTTTCATCTCAGTATGGTATCACTATTGTTGACCTGGGATGACTTCAACAATTTGCCGAACAGATAGGCCTTCAACATGGCATCCTATCACAACGCTCCTTTCAAACTCCGTCAGTTCCCTTTTTGCAGCCATTTTAGTGGACACAGTTACACTGACTTGGGAGCATCATATTCCTCTAATTTATCCCGGCTAAAAACACATGACTCTGTAGATGGCACGATGCACCTTGCCCATGGGGTGTACGTTGACTTATTTCTAAACACTCTACTTTACCTAGTTGAAGGCAATATCAGTGAGACCTCTAAGTGGTAGATGACTTTCAACGGCCAGTGAAATCCTACCACTACAATTAATGCAACTTGCTAATACCAAAAATGGTCATCACAGCAAAGCAGTTCTGTAATTCTGCCGCTAGATAGTACACAAGGACTAACCTGAATAATGACGAGTAAAGAAGCTTCTGAAAAGAACTGATAATTCTGTCATTGCTTACTTTTCCAAATCATGCTTGGTGAGATTAGGAATATCAACAGACGAGAAAATGCAGTAATCTGTTGAAGCTACGAATGGATAGCATTCTAGTCACACTCTGTGAGGAAGTCATGTACATACGTCTTTCAATACCAATACTTGTCCCTGTTCCTGAGTTTCTAATATCACAATCCCAAAATACACCATCAAAAAATAACACGAATAGGGTTCTTCCATAAAAATAGAAAACAACAATAGAAATACATTAAACTCCTCAGAATAAAATAAACAAGATCCTAAAAACATTTCTCACTACGAAAAATATTTTCTTATCCATTTCCTCAATATATGTCGTCACTTCAACATAAACATTAAGACATGCAACACCACATAAAATCTGATCCGTTATATTACACGAAACGTCACACACAGAAGGGGCATGATTTGGAGGACAATACTTATTTTCCTCCAAATAGCACTTATTGACATCTTTCTCTATTTCCAAATCACATCCAAACGAAATCACTTTCGGATAAAATTACCACCCATCCTATATCGCCTTTTCAAGTTGTTATACTCGTGTGTATTTAACCAGGGGCGGCTCGTGCATAGGCACTGCGGAACTGCAGCACCCCCAATTTTTCTCGATATATAAATGTATTTATTAATTTATTTATATTTGCTTGTAATATTTAATTGCGTGATCAACAATCCTATATAATTCTCTTATTTTGTATAAAAAATAATAAAAATCCATCTTGTAGCACTTAGGAAGGCGAAGGACGCTAGCAGCACTGTGTTTACCACAGTGTCATATGCACGTTATAGTGAGATGCGAGTTATTAGCGTAATGCGGCACTGTCCGTCGCGCAGTTCCACTGTTGTTTCTGTGCAGTTTGCGCCAGTAGTAGAGTGTTCGGAGTGCTTACGTGTTTACTCCGTCTCTTTAAATATTTGGACATTACAATTAAAGACATAATTTTTGTTATAATTTTTATTTTAGAACATTATTGGGGTTATGATAATGGGTTTTATTTTTAAGTAATTTTGAATTATACCAAACTGTATAATTTCATCGATAATAAACAATATTTTTTCATGTTTAATTTATTTTAATTTTTACCATAATTTTGATAATTTATACAAACATGAATACACTGTACTGACAGTGTGTGCGTATATTTCGAAAGTTTCAGCACCCCCCACTGTATTTAACCCAAAGCATGAAAGCTAGTCTACATTCATTCCATTCCTAAAAATGGAGATAAGTCAGCTAACAAACGATGGGACGATTCCGATGTTCTAAGTGACGCATTATAGATCCACCACTTTTATTCGACAGAAGTAATCAACAACAGACATCCTGCAAATTTTAAAGCGTTAAATCCAATTACTAAATAACAATGATAATAATAATCACCCCCCCTACACCCCCCCCCAAAAAAAAAAGAACATTGTCTTTGTGTGGCGGTAGGGCTTGCGTGCTCCAAAGATTGAGAGCTATGCTGGTGGTAGCATAGCTACCAGCAGGGCCATTCTTGTCAGACAGGTCTCAACTGAGGAGCCAGACTAACAGTGTTCCATCCCCCATCTAAATGGGGAAAAGCAAGAAGAAATCCATACCAGATCAGTCGACGTCCGAGTCATCAAGGACTGCGTCAAGTGTTGGGGGATCTAGGTCATCAGGCAACAAGTGGGCCACAGGGCTCAGCTTTCCTAGCTGGGCAACCAGGGCAGGAAGCTGAAAAGCGACTGGAAGAAACCAAACGTAAACAAATGGACTGTAGAAGAAATCAGAGAAATTATGATATGTTTTTACAGATCCATACCAGAAAAACGGGGTTTTAGAAAGCGTACGCACATGATCTGGAAACAAAATTTCCCAGAATGTGCAATAATAGAACAAAGACGACCAAAGGAATTCCATTTTCCGCAACAAAATATTTACAGAATTTGAGCTGCAATAGTTATGTAATAAACCACCAGCTTCAGTAAAAATAAATCATTAGCTGTATCTAACTTTAGAATTCAACTCAGTGAGAATCAAGCTGACGACTTACCTCAGAATGTTTTGACAGAAGTACAGCGTAAAATGAAGTCGGGGATATTGGAATATATGAAGTCCATAAATGACCGTATAAAACTACCAACATTAAAAGCCTTACATAAATGCAAACTAAAACAGCTCCTCTCATGCTGTGAAAAAAAAAATCATCACAACCAACAGTATAAAGGAAACAAATCAGATATTATACAGCGCAGATTATAATTACACTGAAGCTTCGCTGCAAACCTCAAGAGCAAACGCCTAAGACGAAGTAATTTACACCACGGAAAATCCCGTTGAACGAAAATTCTTAAAGAAGTCTTAAAGAAGAATGGCTGAAAAACAAAACATCAAAAACAAACTTATAAATACATATAATTTAGCCAACAAGACAACTGCTGAAGTTACCGAAGAGCTAAAAGAAAGAATTATTGCGACCGCACAGAAAATTAAAAGATATAAAGTACGAATCAACCAATATGTACAACATATGCAATTTCGACAGAACCAACGTCAGTTCTTTCAGTCTCTCCAAATGCAAACCATCATTCACCAGGAAAAGAAGAAACACTCAAATTTTGGAAGTCAATCTGGGATAATCCTATTAAACACAATAAAGATGCCTTATCGATTAAGGAAATAGATTCAGAAATGAAACAAAAACAAATGCAAAATATCACCAAAGAAATGGTCAGTGCTCAAGCTTGAAAAAAAAAAAAAAAAAAAACTGGAGCGCACCTGACAAAGACAAACTACATGGATTTGACTAGAAGATCTAACCGGTCTACATGGTCGAGTGGCAGAACAATTTAATTATTTCTTGCAGTCAGGCTCAATGGAAGATTGAATGATATCTCTCGTGATTTTCTCTTCATGAAGAGGAATTAGGAAATAGAAGATAAAAATTAGGATGCAGACCATACCTACCAACCATGTTTAAGCTGTTCACTGCCGTGAACAGCTTAAACATGGTTGGTAGGTATGGTCTGCAAAAACAAAAGACCAGATCCTTATTAATAAAATGATCCTCAGAAATTCCAAAAGAAGAAAACCTAAATTTAACATGGCATGGATAAATCATAGCAAATTCCATATACCACTACTCATCAGATAATCAGATTTATTCGATTGAACAAAATGGCAATTTTCAAAAATCTAGAGGAACAAAAGACCAGATTCTTATTAATAGAATGATCCTCAGAAATTCCAAAAGAAGAAAACTTAAATTTAACATGGCATGGATAAATTATAAGAAAGCATTCGATTCCCTCCTGCGCTCCTGGATCCTAAAATAACCACAAATATTTGGAATTAGCAAAAACATGCTCATTTTTGGCTGCCGCTATGAAATCATAGGAAACAACTTTAACAGTGAATAATGAACGATTCGGAGATATCAGCATTAAACGTGGCATTTTCCAAATTGATTCCTTGTCACTATTGCCCTTCAAAATTTCGTTGATATCTTGGTGTATGATTTTGAAGAAAAGAAAACATGGATACGAAATTCCTAAATATAATGTTTTCCATCCGCTGTATATGGATGCATTGAAGTTACATGGTAAATCGACACAGCAAATAGACTTTTTACCGAAAACGGTTCGTATTTTCAGTCAGGACATCAAAATGGAATTTGGATTGGATGAATGTGCAATTTATCCATTAAACGAGGAAAAATTAATGACGCTAGCAATTTTAATTTTGATCAGAAGAAATATATAAAAGCAATTTCACTTAAAGAATACTATAAATACCTAGGAATACTAGAAGTCAGTGATAGTCTCCACTCCAAAGTTAAACAACAGACAGAAGCGGAATATGCCAAAAGAATTAGAAATATTCTAAAAACAAAAGTTAATGGTTTAAACACAAGTAGCGCAATGAATTCTAGAGCTATACCAGTGATCCGATACGCAGCTGGCATAATAAATTGGACAAAAGAAGACCTGGACAAATTGGACCGCAAAACTAGAAAATTAATGACAATGTATCATGCATTACATCTACGAAGTGATGTTGACCGGCTGAACCTTCCAAGAAGAGTATCTGGACGGTGTCTGTTGCAAGTGGATCAGACTGTGGAAGAAGAACTTAGTTTAAAATTACATTGATAATAGTACTGAGCAAATGCTTTAAGCACTTTCACAAGAAATCCTTCTAAAAGCAGTAGAAAACAAATCCGATTACAGCAAAATAACCCATTTCTGCACTGAAAATAAACCTTTGCATGGTCAATTTCTTCGAGATACTGTCGCAAAAACTGACGTGACCAAGAGGTGGCAATGGCTGCAATATGGATATATTACAAAATAAAAGAAACAGGATTTATTCTAGCATCTCAAAAACATGTTCAAAAATTTTGAACATCAATAATAACAGCAAATGCAGATTATGCGATCAGAAAGATGAGACTGTAGAACATGTAATCAGTGCCTGCAGCAAAATAGCTCAAACTGATTATAAATACCGTCATGATCAAGTGGCCAAAATAGTTCATTAGCAGGAATGCAAAAAAATATGCTTTTCATACTTCTGATAACTGGTGGCAGCATAAAATGGAGACTATATTGGAAAACGAAACAGCAAAAATTCTCTGGGACTTTAGAATAAAAACTTATCGGCATTTGGAACAGAATAGACATGACATCGCAATTATTGAACATCGACAGGTTTGGATTATTGACATCGCTGTACCCAGTGATAACAACATTAACAACAAAGAAATGGGGAAAAAAATACTAAATATCGAGATGTGGCAATCGAAGTTGGCCAGCTGTGGCTGAAACACACGAAAGTCATATCAATAGTTATCGATACAATTTCAAAGAAGCTATCCAACTATTTAAAAGAATTAAACACCACTGAATTGATTAATCAATTCGGAACAGTCCATATTTTACGACGCTACCTGACAGACTATTCTTCGATTCTTGGGTAGAATCTGATTTGTTCTGTATCACCAGTCAAATTGTTGTTTGGATATCTTTTTTTTTTGTTGTTGTTGTTTTGACTCTGTATAAAATGTATGAATAAAATAATAATGATAATAATAATATATCCATATTGTTACATTTTTTATTTATAATTTTTATTTATTATATTATTATTGTATTAATTATTAAAGTTTATTATTTATTTTTTTAAATAATAAAATATAATAAATAACATAAAACAATATAATAATATTTTATTTTTATAATATAAAAATACCTAATTATTATATAATGATAATAATTTTTTAGTATTTATATTTTTATTATATTTATATTTTTAATTAGTTGTAATTATTATTACTACATAACACTAATTGACGTCAAAGGCTCATCAAAGGAGGGAAAAGGAGAAGAAGCTATACAAGACCAGGGTAGTTAATACTATACAATAGACATTATATGGATTGCATAAATATTACGAAAGTACATTAGTACCGGCCATTAAAGATCAAATACGCATCCTCAAAAGCTTCATATCCATCATAAATTTTAATTCTTATAATAAAATGAGATATATAATGTGGAATAAAATATTAAGTTATATATTTAATTATATTTTTTTAAACATTTTTATAGTAATTGAAATTCCAAGTGATTTATATGAGTTCAGAAGTATACTATTTCTTTAAGCTATTTAATTATGCATCATTGCAATCAATTTTATTTATTTAACTTATTAAAACTGTATAGTTTTACCCATTAAATATTACAATTTATTGGTTTAACTTATTAAAACTGTATAATTTAATCTGATTATACAGGTTTTAAAATTTTATTTTAAATATTAATGATACACCGTTAATATTAAAATACGACTTTCATAGTGTAGCTGTCCACTTCGCTAAAAAAAAGATTCTTATATGAAACACGATCAATCCTCTCAGCACTTATTGATGAACAGGAATAAACTAACTCCAGGCTCTCTACAGATTGTGGTGTGGAATGCCAATGGCCTCAGACACAAGATTATGGAGCTCCAAGACTTCACTCAGAAACTTCAGCTAGACGTTGTTTTGACAAGTGAAACTCACCTGATGCCACTGGAAAGCCTGAAATTAGGGGATATCACCTCTACAGAACTGACAGGCAAAATTACAGAGGTGGTGGCACTACAATCTCCATTAAAAATTATATCCACCATCATACAGTAAATAACCCCCCAACCACTAATCTCAAGTTTACTGACGTGGAGGTTCTTACTAGCTCGACTGGCAGATTGGAAATTTACGCTGCATACAACGCACCGCAAAAAACACTATAAAAACTATGAAAACTGCACACGGATCTGGATGCCATCCTAGATGCCAGAGAGCCCATCATTATTGCTGGGGACTTAAACTCCAAATACCTGGCATGCAATTGTAGAACCACAAACAACAACGGACGCATCTTCACCAAATACACGAGATTCAATTGCGCTGTCGTCGCGGGCCCCACTGAACCTACTCATCACAGCCCGAATGGCAATGATGACATCTTGGATTAAGCCATCCTACAAAATATTAAATTTAAATATAACTTAAGAACATTAAATGAGCTGTCATCAGACCATGATCCAGTGCTATTACAGCTGGGAACGCAACACAACCTGTCTTCCTCTCACACTCATTCATATCCTGGGAAAAATTAGCAAAAGTGCTCCCGGAGTTGATCCTTTTCCTCCTATAAGTCAAAGCAAGGAATTGAAACAGGAGTCAAAAATTTTACTCAGCAAATTAATGCAGCCATAACGGCAGTTACCTCTTACACAACTCGCTCCACAACCAATCGGTTATCGGAGAATATTATGAACTTGATCAGAGATAAAAATAAAGCTAGAAAAAGATTTCGCAATACTCTGGCGCCTCAAGACAAAAGAATTCTTAACAGATTAAATGGAGCTGCGAGAGACGCCCACAGGGATCGGCTATGGGAGGATAAGTTGGATTTCTTCTCACGTGCGAATCAATCTATTTGGGGACTCTTGAGGAATCTCAGAAGCAAAAACAAATATCTTCCCCCTCGACAATCGGACCTGGGTCTTGTGCACATGGATGCAGAGAAGGCAGAAACCATAGCAAAAAATTTAGGACAATGTCGACCTACTTATGAAAACTTAAATTTTAACCACTTGTATAAAATTCATCGTCATGTCAGACACGTAGTAAAACTTCCTGATACCAGTACTAGTCAAATCGTCCCTACTTCACCAGCAGAAATCTACGAGATCATTAAGAACGTTAACAACAAAAAAGCTCCTGGTCCAGGTGGCATCACCAATAAAGCTATTAAACTATTACCCTGCAGAACCATTGTGCACCTTACCAACATAATCAACGCGATCATTAGATTTCGGTATTTCCCTTCCCTGTGGAAAATTGCTCATATAACCCCTATTCATAATCCAAGGAAAAACCCACATCTACCGCAAAATTGTAGTCCCATTAGCCTGATTTTAAACCTGGGAAAGATTGCCGAAAGGGTCATCCTCACCAGGCTTCAATCCACAGTAAATAAGTTGAATATCCTCCCAAATGAACTATTTGGATTCTGTCAACGTCACAGCACCACTCAACAGATCCATAGACTAACTGAATATATTACCACAGGCAACAATTGGCATTCAGCTTACTGGAGCTGTCTTTCTGGACATGTCCAAGACTTCGATAAGGTTGGCATTATGGTCTGTTCCACAAGCTCATCCCCTTTCACATCCTGCTAGAGATGGTACAGTTGATCTAATCATACCTCAGCAACAGAGCAACAGATATATGCAAGTCAAGATAAACGGAACTATGTCTACCAAGCGCCGCATTCTGGCTGGAGTACCGTAAGGATCTTTACTGGCCCCAGTTCTGTTCTCGATATTTATGACAGATATTCCACACAACCCAATGTCATCTATCCTGGTCTTCTACGCTGATGACACAGCGATACTAACCAAATCTCTTCACCCACACCTAGTCACGAAAAAAAAAAAAAAAACCCTGCAAATATTAGAAAGATTGCAAGTAAACCCCTTGAAGAACATAGCCATGCTCTTCTCCAGAAGAACAGTATCTCCTACAGGGGACATCTTCCTGTCTAACACCAACATTTCTTGGAGAACAAAAGTCAGATACCTTGGTATACTGCTGTACAAAAGACTAAACTTCGACCACCACATCAAGGACTCGTGTGCAAAGACATCAAACCCATCGCCCAGTTCTATCCCCCAATAAACAAACTGCTCCTCTACACTACAAACTAATGATTCGTCCTATAATCACATATGCTTCGCCAGCATGGAGCCACACCGCTGATATTAATATCCTCAAACTGCAGCGACAAGGCCGGCTCGTGCATAGGCGTTGCGGAACTGTCGCACCTCCAATTTTTCTCGATATATATTTAATTAATTTATATTTGCTTGAAATATTTAATTTTATCATCAACAATCCTATACAATTGTCTTATTTTGTATAAAAAATAATACAAATTCATCTTGTAGCACTTAGGAGGGCGAAGTACGCAAGCAGCACTATGTTTACCACAGTGTCGTATTGCTACGCGCGCAAGCATATGCACGTCATAGTGAGATACGAGCTATTAGCGTCATGCGGCACTGTCCGTCGCGCAGTTCCACTGTTGTTTATATGCAGTTTACGTCAGTAGTAGAGTGTTCGTAGTGCTGATCGTGTTTACTCCGTCTCTTTAAATATTTGGACATTACAATTAAAGACATACATTTGTTATAGTTTTTATTTTAGAACATTATTGGGGTTATGATAATGGGTTTTATTTTTAAGTAATTTCGAATTATACCAAACGGTATAATTTTATCGATAATAAACAATATTTTTTTCATGTTTAATTTTTTTTTTACTTTTTGCCATAATTTTGATATTTTATTCAAACACGTATACACTGTACTTACAGTGTGTATGTACAGTATATTTCGAAAGTTGCAGCACCCCCACGATTTCAAGCCACGAGCTGCCACTGTGCAGCGAGTGCAAAACGCCTACGTATGATTCTGAACGCCCCATGGTTTGTCAGAGATGTGCAACTTCACCGAGCCACCGACATCCTTTATATCTACTCTTTCCTTCAGTCTTTTGCAGCAAAGCATTTCCTAAAAACGTCTACACATCCCGATCCACTGGTGCAACAAGCTGTTGACTATGATAAAACAGATCTCTACAAACACAAAAGTCATCCTAATTTCAAGAAATGATCTATAATCCTCTTGACCTCTTAGGGCGAGCATATTGCTCATAAACATTTTCCTTCACTGTATCCATTTCAGACATCGGGGAATATGAAAAGTATCTTGCATCTTCTTGGAGTCAGTAAAGTTGAAGTTGCGTAAACAGCATACACTGTGTTTACATAACAGCGTATGCGTTTATGATCTGCGTGGTCTTCAGAACCCCCTTTTTTTTACAATATGACATGAAAGAGATTGTAAAAAAATTATAAGAAAAAAGGGTTCTGAAAACCACGCAGATCATAAATTGCGATTGATTAGAACAGTTCATGTTTTATTTTCATATGTTTAATAATGAATTTCGCGTATACCGTATACTGTTAACTAATTTTTGAATGAAAGATAACACACAAGACACAAAGAAACAGTTTCATTCTCCCCTCCCGAAATAAAATAAAATAAAATAATAATAAAAAAAAAAAACAGAAGTAGAGTAGGTTCTTTCAGGATCCAAGTGCTTCGATAAACTTCATCACTGTAGCAGCAAAAGCTATTCGCGTATTCTGCCGCCCAAACATGTGTTTTAATTTCAAATAACATAAAAGAAGAAAAGGTTACTCACCTATGGCTGTGACCTCATTTTCAGCTGGTGCAGAAGGAAGCTTGTAGCTTGAGTCATGTCGAACTGAGTGTTAGAAATGAGGCAGATAAAAAGCGTTCATAAGTAGAGGGTTTTTTTTTTTTGTTTTTTAAAAAAAAAAAGAGAAAGAAGCGATAAGAGAGAGAGTTGCATTTCGAAAGTCTGAATCCTAATTTTAATCCATATAATAATTGAATTTGATACTGTGATCTCAAATATTTTTATGATTTTTAACTCTGAAAAAAAAAAATGCTCTTCCAGGTATATGACCATAAAAAACTAAAAACAAAGAACTTTTTTTATTTTTTATTTTTATTATTCTATCGTACTAATACCGTGGTTGGGTTACCCCTGCTCTAGAGATCAAACATTGTACTTTTTTTTCAAGACACTTCAAACCTCCGATAAAAGAGGTGGTATCACATCACGCGATCGATGCTCGCAGTGTAATTCAAACCCACGATCCGGTTTCAGTACTGTAGACAAATATGTTAAAATGAAACAAATTTATCTACAGGTACTGAATATGAATACATATCAAATACAGAAATTCACTTAAGATTATACTGAATTTACTTTTATAAGCTATCATATCGTATAATAACAGAATAAATGTAGATCGGGCTTGAGGTTCGGTATTAATTTGTTATACTTTCAGATGATAGATTTTTTTTCAAGTTAAATTTATTGTCATTTTATGTTGCTCTCAGCTTGTAAACCCATAGTACATTAATACCATTGGTGGTCTAAATTATTATTTTATATACATTTTTAAAATATGTAAAATAATTAAAATATTTAAATTAATTATTGCAGCAGGAAGTAAAGATGCGTATGTAACCAGAATGGTTTTGTAGGCATCAGAGGTTATGTTTTTACGAATTCGTGTTTGTACTCGATGTCGGCTTTAGACACCTGGAAAGCAAGAGCATGCTTGGTAGAAAGTTCCATCAATAAACAAAAAAAACTTTTTTTTTTAAAATCTTCAATTTTGTAATTTTATATTACAATATTAATAGTTAACATTTTTATTTCATGAAATACAATTTTTCTGTTTTCATTTTTTAAAAGTTTGAAGTGAAAAAAAATGGCAAATTTTTTTACTTCAGATGAAAAAAAAAAAATCCTAAAGCTCTGTGTGCATTAGCTACAAATAATTTTTTGTTGTATGTCTTGCAGATCTTACAATTATCTTCACCGAAGAACCAAAACATTTGGACAGAACATTGACCTACCTAATATGATGTTCCGAGCCGCCAAAACAACTCTTACCGACGCTATTTCTAAAAGTTTCTTATGGTATTTGGTACCAACACGTAACCAGCAAATCCTTTAACTCCTGTAAATTACGTGGTTGAGCTGCCGCAGAGCGGATGTGCTGTTCCAATGGAAACCACAGATGCTCGATGCGACTGATGTCTGGGGAATTTGGAGGCCAGGGCAATACCAGGAAGTCTTCGTGTTCGCGAACCATTCTCTCACAATCCGAGCAGTATGGCATGGAGCATTATCCTGTTGACGAAAACTAACCACTGTCCACTGGTTTGTTTTGTTCCCCGTTGCATCTTGGTGCCAATTCTCCCCCAGGTAAACGACGCAGACGTATCCGACGATCCGCAAGCTGCAACAGGAAACAAGATTCATATGACCAGATGACATTCTTCCACTCATGCGAAGTCCAGTTTTGATGCTCGCGTGCCCATCTGAGGCGCTTTCGATGGTGAATCGAGGTTAACATGGGTACTCGGAGCGGACTGCGGCTACGCAGCCCCATTTTCAGCAGGATTCGATGTACTCTGTGTTGTGACACATGACACCAGCATTCAAATTACGGGCGAGCTGCGTCAAAATAACCTTTCTGTTGGCTCGTATCATCCGGGATAGCCTCTGCTCATCTCGAGCATCGATGAGCCGTGGTCGGCGGTTTTCCCTTCCTTGGACCACTTTTTGAAGGTACTCACCACGGCTGACCTTGAGCACCGAACATGCCTTGCCGTCTCGGAAATGCTCTGACCAAGACGTCTGGCCATCACAATTAGGCCTTTGTGAAACTAGCTTGCCTTTCCCATCTGAAGAACAAGAATCACACTGATTAACAGAGCGCAATATCTGGTGTTATTTATATCGTTTCATGACCTGCACACGCGGCGTTGTTACCCTTGCAGTTGCTTCGATTTGCATGAAGGCGCGCTGATCATAATGTTTTGGCTCTTCGGTGTATATTCTTGCTGAAAAGGAGTGAAATCAGCATGTAAGCTGTGTCGGACTGCACATCAGCTAAGCTGCGCGCACACCCACAATACTAGCATATACTATATCTGTGCAAAGTCGGCTTTCCGGGCAAAATTTCTTGAGCTTCCAACGCTTTCGTTTGGGAACTTATGTAGAAATGTAACTTTAGAAATGTACGCTACTCAGCTAACTTAAAATGAAAACAAACAAGATCGGACAAGCAAAATCTTTAGGAATGAATTAATAAGTGTTTTTCAATTTTATTTTTTAAGTTTGCGTTCTAAATTAATCATACTGTTTTTCGACTAGTAATTTAGTTACTCGTTAAATTATCGAAGTGGATTAAACGTCCCTTAAGTAATATGACTAAACCTCTACAACATTAAGTAATTTGAAAGAGATTGCATATTAATTGCTATAAACCTCATGTGGTCATGAAAGCATTATCAGGAGATAATTTTGGTAACGCCTATAGTCGAACAACTTTAAAGATAGAAAGCGGTTAGTAGTGAACTTTAGTCCTCCAGAGGGCACGCAACTGTAGACAGTAGCATTACATTAAAAGTAATTAACACGCGGCAGAGCTTCGCTATAGGTGGGCTTCGATATCGTCGTCGTTTGGCTCTTAGTTGCTAAGCAACATGTATTAATATAGTTATTAAATAAAACTAATAAAAATGCCAAAAGCTTATTATTCTTTAGAAAGTAAAAAGCAAGCTATTATATGCATCTACATATTGAGACGTAAAAATTTTAACCTCTCTCTTTCTCTACCTGTGTATTATTTTGTAAAATAAAGCAGAAAGCAGCAGCTGCCATTTGACACAGAATAAAGGAAAATGAAATTTTAATTGCGACGTTTGACAAGTCTGCGTGCAATGCATGCTTCATATCCATAAACAATATTGGCTGTGTGCAGATTTTCCCTGGTGGGATTACCAATGACAGCCGCTATTTAATAGTAAGCAATACTGCATAAAATAGCATCGCATATATATATATAAATGCTCGCTGCGTTGATTATGAAAACTGTCCCTTAGGAATATATACTTATGAACCTTAAGATGCATCTGTTAGCAGCACACGCCTTATTATTAAATAATTATTCAGATCGCATAAATGGCCTGTGGCGTTTGCTATTTTTCTTTCTCTCTCTCGTTTTGTTGTTGTTCTGTAGAGGTGTATCGTTGATTAGATACTCAGAATAAATATTTAAATAATTTCGATATCATTGATAAGAACAAAACCGCAATAAGAACATAAAAAACCGTAATTAATGGAATAAATCTCTAGTAAAAATGACTGCTCGCAGTTTTCACGACCATAAAATGTACAGTAACTATCCTAGGGATATGCAGGGGAGTTCGAGGACCAAAGTGATAGTAGTGGCACCTACACAGAAGTGTTGAACGACGGTGAAAAATTGTTCTTGCCTTACTTTTTTATAAATGAATAAACTGATAAACACAAATTATTGATCAACAATTGATCGGCAATTTATTCGTTATTTTTTGAAGATAAGGGTAATGTGCAAATTAGTTGCCTCACTTTTCAGAGTAGGCAATGCAGTATTTTCAGTGGTTAGTTTTGTCTGTTTTGCAGGTTGCAAGGATTTTTCTCCAAAAAAACCTTGAGTTTCTGGGTATTATTATTGTTACGCAGGTATCTCCATGGAGTTCGAAGACTCGCGAGAGGTGTATTTAAAAAAATGAACAATTATCAACGCCTGTACAATACTGACATTTAGCCTTGAAAGCATTCACCGACAAAGCACACACAACACCAGCAATCTATTCCCTACTCTCCAAGCAAAAAATCTAGTCCTCACTCCCTTGCTAACCACAGTTTTGCTCAATTTCCTTGCATGATCGCTAGTTTTCCTCATGTTATTCATATATATACATATATATATACATATATACTGAAATATTTCATCCACATCACTGCTGTAAACCCCCAAGCAACTTTTGTCTCTATCACATCTCCCCTTATCTGCCAATCAACCAACATCTGTAACCTATGCATCATCCCACCATCTTACTCACCTCTGAATCCTTTCAACCTCGTCCCCCAGGAAACCCAGTCGACCAAATCTGTACACAATTCAGAGGTCATATCAAAGCCTCATAAAGAGGAATAATAACCTTAATCTTTGCATGTTAGGATGTTCAATAACCAAAAAAATGAGCTGTTTTAGCCACTTTTACAATATGCCCTCTGAATTTCATCTCTGGCTTCAAGTTTTCAATATTACCAGCAGAATTAAGGTGTCTTAAAGTATCCCAAAAGGGAAGATTGTTGTTAGATTCACGTTCAATAGTAAACATGATGAGAGTATATAAAAGGAGTTAATTTTATCCTAAGAATTTCAACAATTTATATCATTTCTACAATGACTGGATGGTCCTCTCTCTTCTGCTTATATATGAATTTTTCCATAAATCCCTCCTCTCTTCATATTATATTGTAAATTTCAGATCTGAAAACTATCTTAGTTAACTATCTCTTAATTTGCTCTACCACTTCATCTCCATGAAAGCCAGGTTTTTGAGTTACTTTTTGTTAGTTTGGTTGGCCAGGCAGATTTCCAAACCTACACGTTGCATGGATGTTTGTGAATGTCTTTAAAGTGGGAGATGAATTTCATTGCTCAGTGTGCAAAAAAACCACCTCCAGAGAAGAGTCCTGAGTGACTTGAAAACATTCCATGTTTTCAAGTCACTCAGGACTTGAAATTATGTAAAAATAAATAAAAATTCAGTACATTATGTAAAAATAAATAAAAATTGTGTATATTTAAATAATCTGGAAATCCTGTTCTAAGAACAGGATTTCCAGATTATTTAAATATACACAATTTTTATTTATTTTTACATAATGTACTGAAAGTTTAGAACCTTTCGTGGGCAGAAGTCAAATAAAAAAATAAAAAAAAAAACTGTGATTAACCACGCTACCGGCCAAGACGTCTATAGACGTTCACTTTATCATGGATGCGAAGTGCTTATTAAAATTGTAATACCATTGTTATAACAATGAAATATATGATGGATACGAAGCGTATGCGGATGTGTATTTGATCCATAACGGCCGGTAAGGTGGTTAAGCCAAGGCTTTATAAAGAAGAATTATAACTTCATTTCTACTCTCTGTGTTTAACATTTCTAGAATTCTTTGTGCTCGTTTTTTTTTTTTTATCACTTTTGAAATGCTTTTTTTTTTTTTTTTTTACTTCATATCACTGTCATTCCTTGATCCTTAGTGTAATTAGTTTTTCAGGGCAGTTCCATTAATACATAGCTTATAATTTCTTAAATGTGGAGTTTGCATATTGCAATATTATGCTGGTACCTATTATCAATTTGCTTACAGCATCAGTCTATTTGAATTCTCCTTCATGATCTCAACAGCCATTTAATTTGCTTATTGTCAGTCCCAGCTCAGCATCAAACAAAAATATTGAATAACATCCACTTCCTAACTATTCACATAGTATTCCCATAGTTATGAAGTGATCATTATCTGCACTCTCCACCATATAAGCAACAGAAAGATGAAAGGTAGAAATGAATACTATGCTATTATTTTTTATTACTGAGTTTGGTAACTGGAGAACTGAAATTCTCAGTAATACAAACAATGTCAACCTAGTGGACATTTCTAAACTGCAGTCAATCTCCAGCACTCTCAATGCTTGCATGTGAATTGTGGTGGTGGTGACATTTTGCTTTCTCCTAATTCTTTTTACAACCTCTTATCCTCTATTACCAACCAGATGATTTCAGCAATACAAGAAACAAATATATTCCCAATTTGGCTGACTTGTTTGTCTGTTTGCCTTACTTGGGAAATGGAGTAAAACCAGGATTAAAATAGCTTGGTATCTTTAACATATATATATATCGTAGACGGCATTCAAACCCCAGTCTTTCCAACCAAAGGGCATCACTGAAATCAACTGAACTATGGGGGCTCTTCTTCAAGAGACCTGTATGTGTATATGTGTGTGTATATATATATATATATATATATATATATATATATATATAGAAGAGCCCCCATAGTTCAGTTGGTTTCAGTGATGCCCTTTGGTTGGAAAGACCGGGGTTTGAATGCCGTCTACGATGTGAAGAATCTTTATCAGTGCTTTTCAACTGAAGGTGAATTAGCCAGTCTCATAAAGAGGTGGCAGGGTTTTTCCTCCCACAAAGCAGGCAAACCAGCCATTAGAACACAGTTGCCCACATTTTATCCCAATTAAGTTAGGACTTTAGTCATGTAACAAAATTATATTCCAACTTTAGTCAAAAACAGTTGAAACACAATCTATGGAGGTTTCAGAAAGCTTATTCGGCAATTTCCTCCCTCTGCAACTAAAGCAATCCCTTTAATTTTAATCTGACTAGACCAAAATTTTAAGCAGAGCATAAGATATATATATATCTTATGCTCTGCTATATATATATATATATATATATAAGAAGAAACAACTATATTGGTCATATTAGCAATATTACTAGAGGTCTGCAGTTGTTAGATTTTTGATGAAAGCAGACTAAACTTGTAATTATTTACAGCATTGGGCAGATGAGGGTAATGTTAGCTGCGAGAGTCAGCATGGATTTGTTAAGGGGGTGTACTCATCTTAGTAATCTGATTGCCTTTTATAATAAATCAACAAGAGTGGTTGTTGAGGGAAAGCATATTCTGGTAAATTCTTTTATTTCAGAAAGGCATTTGATAGAGCACCACATAAGTTGATATTTCAGTTGCAGCACTTCGATTTGGATGTCAGGTTGGCGAATTAGATTGGCTGTCTGATAGTTATCAGAGAGTTGTGTATGAAGGAGCAGTATCAAGAAAGCAGAAAGTAACAAGTGGTGTCTCACAGGGCTTAGTACTGGACCTGTATTGTCAGGGATATTCAGTTGCTTGTTTGCAGATATGTGAAACTGGGAAGGGTTATTAGTAATAGTGCAGATGTGGTATCCCTTCAAGAGGATTTGAATAAACTGGAGACATGGGCAAATGAATGGGAATCAGTTTAATTCAGCAAAATGTCAAGTCTTGAACTTTGGGATACATCAATGGGAGGTTACATACTCTGTTGTGGAGGAGGCAACAGACCATGAGGGAATGATTGAGAGAAACCAGAAATTCAGGGCACATATTGCAAAGGTGGTGAAGGTAACCCAGAGGATTGCTATAATACTGAGAAGGATCTTAACAAGTAGAGATAAAAGAGTTGTCATTCTATTGTATCAAGCCATGATCAGACCACACCTGGACTGTTGTGCTCAAATTTGGTCCCCCAGATTTGGAGGGGATAAATTAACCTTGGAAAGAGTACAGAGGTGGATAACAAAAATGATATCATGAATGTACAATATTAGCTGTGAAGACAGACTGAATGTGGACTGCAAGGTTCGGTGAATAGAAAGGAGGTGAGATATGATTGAGATATTTAAACTGTTAAGAGGTAGTTACAAGGTTGACACTGGGGAATTCTTTTGTTTGGTGGAATAAGGGTACTATGCCTGAAAGTTGTAAACAAGAGGATGATGTGGAATGGTATCTTTGCATGGAGGTGGTTGAACTGCAGAATGTATTGCCTGATAGTCTGGTGAGAGCACGAATGGTGAATGGATTCAAGGAGTGGTATGATACTGTTTTCTAGGTTGGGCCTCCCACAGTGTATCTTGTGACTGCTTGGAGGTCCTGACTAGTAATAATAATTTATTTCCAGTATTTTTTTCCCAAGTAAGAGTTTTTCCAGAAATCCAGATCTTATTAAAGAATTTCAGGAATTTTCCATTAAAAATTTCGCCTGCATTTTTATCCAGTTCCATATTTACAGTATGTTATCTTTTCCTATTTTTATCTTATTTTTGTGTTTCATCTTCTATTGTGTGTTTTAGTTCTGATATTGTAATTTATGTTAGGTCATTCTTTATTTTATGAAATTTTACTTTATAATGATCAGTTCAGAGATTCTGAAATAGGTTACCTATTTTCCTAAAATATTGTTTGCATTTTTACCTTTTATTTCTTTGTTCATTTATTTTATAGGTTTCTGGTTATGGCTCAGATATATAATTTTCTAATTGTATTTCAAAACTGTTCCATCTTTTTTTTTTTTACTTACTTCTCATTTAGCAACTGCTGTATTCTTTTGCACTCTATTTCTGTTTCCATTGACTTGGAATTTAGCCATCTCTGACAACTTTTTTTTTTGTTTTATATTTTCCATGTCTTTTCAGGTTTTAGTTCTCTTTTTCTATTCAATTTACTCATTATTCTTAAGCTTTCTGTTGATGCTTTTGCCAGGTTTTGTTTAAGATCTCTCCTTTGTCTTCTATGTGATTTCTGTTTTTTCATCAGTGCATTTTTGAAACTGTAATATCATTAAATGTCTTCCTTCTTAAGCAATTGTACTCTAAATATGGTAGACTATATCACCCATATACAACTAGCAAACATGTATTAAGTATATACTGTAATGGATTGTAAAAAAAAAAAAATTTCAAAACATCATCACATTTTTTTATTTTCTTTTATCTTTTTACAAAATGTGATTTTTAGAATATACATAGAATACTAAAGTTATGTTTGAAACTAAAAAGTCACCTTCATCAGTCTCTGACATAAATACAAGGTCTGATGAATAAGGTTGATTATGGTTCCAAGCTTGATTCTCCTTAAATAATTCAACTGCAGCATGTCTCCACTGACCTAAATACAAAAGGATGTCAAATAAATTGTCTGTATGCAAAATGAAAAATAAAATAATACATTCACATGCATGCTAGTATTAATAAACATTATATCTCTAGCCACTCCACGACAGTGACCCCCATCTTCTTATAGTGTTAGAGGTCAAAGACAGGAATTAGACTAAAACATCCCTAGCCCTTCCAAGTTAAAGGATATTCTCATCTTGCAAAACCAGTTGTTTACAACAAATTCAAGCATGGGCAATCAATCAATAAGAATAAGTAAAACTAAAATAAAGATGCATATTTATAAATTATGGAGATTACAACCATGTTAAGAATAATTACTTTAATTTCTCGACGTTTCAAACTTTATATTAAGATCATCTGGAGAGTACACACACACACACACACACACACACACACACACACACATATATATATATATATATACAGGGTGTTCGGGATAAATTTGACAGTTTCGTAAGGAAAAAGAAAATCTTCTTTGTATCTATTAAATTTAATGAATTGACAAAAAAACATTACAGGCAGAGTTAATTACAATACTATCAACAAGATTTACTCAAAATAACCACCATTAGCATCGATCACAGCTTCAATTCTGCTTCGGAACCTCGAACAAGCTGATGCTACAGTCTCCCTGGGAAGGGCCGCAAAAACTGTTTTAATTTTATCCATTAACTGGGCTTTTGTATTACTGGAAGTGCGATTGGTGTCTTTTTCAACTGCGCCCCATACAAAATAATCCATGGGGTTAAGGTCTGGGGAGTTTGGAGGCCAAACATTTGGACTGGTGAAGTCGTAGAAATTTTCAGACAACCATTTTTGACTTTTCCCAGAGGTGTGGCAAGAGGCCGAATCCTGCTGCCATACATACGGCCTACCATTGGCTACCCTTGTTATCCAGGGCTTGACTACAGTTAGCAACTCCACGAACAAAGCCCGAATTCCAATGCCAGGGTTCTTCAACACCTGTTCCTGCAGATTTGCGAGGAATTCTGCTGTACGAACGCAATCAGATCGTCTACTAGGGATCTTTCTTCTTGCTACATCCTCGTAGTCACCATTGCAAGTCTCTAGTTCATGCCTGATTGTTTTTACTGTATTCAGGGAGCATTGGGCAGCAGTGGTAATATCCTTATTTTGATGGCGGGCACGAATCATCATGATACAAGTTATTCTCTTCCATGATTCAGGTGGGTTCCAGCTATCCATCCTTTCTGACATCTTGTATATGAATGAAGAAGGGTCCAAACTTTTAAATGAAGAGAAGTGTGTGTTAATACATGTAACTTACGGAAAAATATAATTAATTATAAATATGTCAAATTTATCCCGAACACCCTGTATATATATATACATACAAAGACAAAGCTACATTACATTTCAGACATTATACCAAAGTGACAATGATTTGATCAACCATTATTCTACTGGCCTCGCCTCTAGATGAAAAAAACATACATCAAAGCAAACAAATTAATCTGAACAAGCTAAATTTTTGTCAAGTTTTTGGTTTTGGTTCACTATTTTGGTTGAGTGCTGTGTTCTTTAACTGTCTCTATGATGTTTATTAACAGAGTGCATTTTTAATAGTGTAAACAAGTTGACATTTGTAGTGTTTATTCATTTTGTGTAACTATAAAATGGATACATCTACAAGAAAGTGTTCAAAGATATGCACACTTTCTCAGAACACATCCATGAGTCAAAGGCAAACTGTCAATGAGTGTGGTGTTGGTTTGGGTACAGTTAATGAGATTTTAAAGAGCTTTAGGAAAATAGGTACCTTTTCTCCTGACAGAAAAAGAAAATGTGGGCATTAGATTCAATAGAGACTTGGCAGCTAATGGGATTAATGTTTCTGACATGCAGTCCATTGAAGATTGTTGGAAGCAGGAAGGACTGCCCATAGACCAAAAAAAAAAAAAAAAAAAAGAAAGAAACTGTTGATGAAAGCTATGCAGAAAAAAAAAGAAATTCAAGTGAGCAAAAGTGTACAAAGATTGGACTGTTGAGAAGTGGAAGAAGGTCAAATTCTGAGATGACATTTTTTTGTCCAAGGACAGAGTATTCTGTGTTCACAAATCAGCAGCTGAGAAGACTTCTGCTACCCACCTTCAACAAGCACTAAACACTCAGCTAAAAAGATGTCTGGGGTTGTTTTACACATGATGGTCCAGTATCACTTGTGCTTGTTAATGGTATGATGAAAAGTGACCAATACATAAAAATATTGGAGAAAAGAGTGGTCTTATGGATTCAGAAAGACAAAGAACTCCCAACAGGATCTCACTCCATGCCACACTTAAAAATTAAGCGAGAGAGAGTTCCTTCCTCAAAAATCACAAAATCCAATTGCTTCAGTAGCTGGCTAACTATACTGATATTAACCCAATAGAAAATTTGTGGGTTATAGCGAAAGAGAGAGAGACTTGGAAGAGTCAGAAATTTGAAAAATGTGTTCTACTTTGAAAGAGTACATGCCTAAGCAAATTAATGAACTTATTAGGAACGGTGGAGCACATGTAAATTATTAGGTAACATTGAAGTTTAATATTTGTACTTATTTTCTTCTGAAATTAAAATTTTTATTTAAAATGTGAGTGTTCAGAATAATTTGTTTGCTACTGTATAATCTATTTATAAAACAGCATCACATCAGAGAGCAAATTCATATTAATAAATACTTTTAAATACAGCAACAGTGGCAGCCTAATCAATAAATTAAAATAACTGTTTGTTATATTAAGGATAAGATGCTGAATTACTATGTTGAAATTATAATTACAGTCAATTATAATTTCTAATAAACTCTTAGAACAAATGGTTATTTGTTACTTATTTTTAATGGTATTAAAAACACTAAACAATTTTATCAAAAGATGTTTCATTAACTACTTATATTGCATTGAATTTCAATGAAATATCAGAGATGAAACCAGTACCATCATCAGAGCACAATACAACTAGCATATGTGACAGTGAGTAAGTGAAACAATACAACTGTAATGGACAAAAGATCTAAAGTCCTATTTTGACACTCTCTAATGTTAAAAAAAAAAAAAACCATTACAGCTATGTGGTGGAAGTTGCTCTTACAATAACAGTCTCCCAAGTTTTTGGCAAATTAATGCAACCATATTTGTTTAGGTTAGGAGAATTCTTCAAAGCCATGGCTGACTCAAAAAAATAATCTTTCAGATCTATAACGGCTTCTAAATAACACATTCGCTTTCTTCCATCTAATCCTGTGTGAAGGGGTATCCAATGCATGGTCTGCTAGTCCTGACTTGCCATAGTAATAGTAGCAAATATATTTTTTATGTTCTTCCAGGCTAAAACTGATCTTCCTATTTGCCCATAGGAGGCGAAGTCACAGGGAACTTCATACACTCCAGGGTGTGCTAGGGAGTGAAGTTTATCCTTAGGTGAGTGGATCAGAGTTGCAAGTTTAACATGAGGTTTGAATGTGGTGCAAAGGCCATTTTTCATCAGTACTTTGGCTAAATTTCTCAAAAGCATTTTTGAGAAAAACGGTTGGGGGAAAAGGCTTCTAAAAACAGTGATAAATGAAATGTTTGATTTGACATGATCCTCCCTTTTTCATAGAAGGCATCATGCAAGATATATATATATATATATATATATATATAGTTGGAAAAGCTGAAGTGGACTGTAGTGCATTGTTCAGTCAAGAATAGCAGATTAGGTTTTGATGCCTGTGAGTAGTAGCATATATCATTGTTTATATGGATGCCAAATGGCAGCAAAATGGATGTGAAGTGGTTTTTTTATTTTCATTTATAGATAACATTTTGGTATGTTTGGGAGCTTTTTTTTATTATTGTTTTGTGAGAAATTTTGACATCTATGATTGGTTATCTTTCATAGTAGAATTGATGCAGGAAACAAAGAGCAGAGGAATGTATCTAAGGTAAGGGACTTGTTCACATAACTCCCACACAGAAGTACCCAGAATCCAATCCATGTGTGGTCTCAGCAGCATCCCTGCATGCTGCTATACTTGTACTTATTCCAGATGTAATATAGCAAAGTAAGAAACAGGATTATCCTCCATCTGACTGAGAAGTCTCCAGCAGGCATATTGAGTTCAGCTGCTTATAGCAGTCAGCCTGCTGAAACTGCTTTACTGTATGTGCTGGCTCCCTAATTCATTAATAGTATAGTGTGTTGAGCCATGCTCAACATCATCTGCACTGCATATGGGGAGGAGGAACACAAACCAGAGATCCTACTCTAGAAATAAAACATGGAAGTAGCCATTTCACCATTCCAGTAAGTAGGCAGGAAGCAGTGTTTCACTGGGTCATGAAAAAAACATCAAATGTAGAAAAGAAGGTTTTGTAGAGCCAACACAGGATGAAAGATAATCAGTTACACAAGGAGTAGAGAGTAGGCCATGAAGGTGACTTGGTTGGTATGGACAGCAAAAGTGCAGCATGAGCAGAAATTAGTCGATCAGGCCAAGAAAAATCTTAGAATTCTTTCAGTATTTGGCAGGTAGAAAGAAAAATAATTATGGAATGATGTCAGTGAAAATGTTAGTTTGATAAATGTTGCAGAGCAGTAATAGAAGTATTCAATGAGCAGTTTATTAGGGTGGTTCATCCTTATGAATGCAACATCATAAGGAGCTTGAGAGTAGTACAGTAGAGGAGGGATGAATAATGACTTGACATCATATCACCATCTTAAAGAAATGCTTCAGGTAGTCAACAGCACCCTTGACAAACCTGTTTTACAAGTTTTACAGTAGGGCGAGTCCCAAAAGAGTGAAAATAGGAAAAATTGTTCTACTTCACAAAGTGAATGATAAAATTGAGATTACTAATTATACATCAATCTGTCTGAGGTTGTGGTTAAAGTGTTGGAGTGGTGGGTAAGGACTAAGAGTCAGAATTAAGTTGATAATAACCATATTCCCCATGATGATTAGCCTGATTTCCTAAGCAGAAGCATTGTTTTAGAAATCTGTTTGTGGACTACAAAAGTGCTGAATTTTTTGGACAAGGGAGATGCATATGCATTGATATATAGGATTTTTCAAAGGCCTTTGATAAACTACCACATGACAAGCTGGTATCTAAATTGGAATGGATGGAGGTTGGATGATAAATTAGTGATCTGGATAGGTGATTGGCTGTCAGATAGTTTACCAGCTGATTGTGTATGGAAGTGATATTCCAAAAGAGGATGAACACCAGTAATGTGCTGCAAGGGACTGTTTTGGACAGATTTATTGGAGATATGCAGATGATGCAAAGATATGAAGAGTAGAGCAGAGCAGATGTTATGGCTTCACATGAGGATCTCCAGTCAGTGGGCAAATCATTGAAGCTACTAGTTCAATGTTGCAAAGTATAAGTTCTTGAAATTTGGAGGGCAAGGATAGGATACAGAGAATGCCACTGATGCAAAAAGTTTGAAAGAGGCAGAGGAGATGAGATTGGAAGAGATGGTGAATAAAGACTTTATGTTTAGGAATCACTTTGCTAAAATTGTGAGGACATCACAATTGATTATACAATGCTGAGGAGAATTTTCATGTATAGAAGCAAACAGTTTATGATTCTCCTGTATAATGTCATGACATATGGACTATTGTGTATATAGATCTGGTCACCTAATTTCCAAGGAAATTAAGATATCTTAGAGAGGACTCAGAGAAGGTTCACTAAGACAGTCCTGGATCACTGGAATGTGAGATAAAAACAGATTGAAGGAATGCAATTTACAGAGCCTTACGAATAGAAGAATAGGGATATAATCTAGACATAAGTGGGTGGACCTCCTGCAATGAGTCTTTGGACTTCAACAAGCACCTAAACAAAGCTAAAAAGATGTCTGGGGTTGTTTTACATATCATGGTCTGGGATCACTTGTGCTTGCTAATGGTATGATGAAAAGTGACAATACATAAAACAATTGGAGAAAAGAGTGGTCTTATGGATTCAGAAAGACAAAGAACTCCCAACAGGATATAAAATATCATAAATAAAAAAAATTCCTCTTTTCATGCTATACTCAGTTGTCTTCTAGTTTTTCATAATTACCAAACATATCCTTTTCTCACAGAGGTCCTCATATGACTAGCTACAACCAAGAAAGTCACTCATAATCACCTCTCACCAACTAGAGGAATATTATAAACCTCATTCACAATCATATCTTCTGATGATATGATCAGATCTAAGACTCAACCCTTGTCTTCTTTCTGTTACATACTGCCCAGTTTAAGAACTCAAAAAATGCATTTTCTGAGTTCCAAATGTTATCTCTTTTCCAATACCATAATTGAAATTACTCATAATGATCATCCTTCTCTTGCTTACTAAGTCAATTTGCCTATACATTTTTCTGACCTATAGCAACATGTCATATCTAACCCAGTCAACCTCTATCTCACATAATACTACCTCATAACCACTGCCCCCTGCTCCCTTGTATTTAATCCTTGCTTTGCATAATTCTCCTGCTGTCATAAACACTATGCTCTCCATCCTTTCCTTGCTCTTACTATCCTCAAGAAAAACATCATATCCTTCAGGATATCATTCTCAGCAGCTATTTGCAGGTCAATAAACCCAATGGAACAACTTCATCTCCTTTATTTCTGATACTCCTGGCATTCATAAACAAGCAGAGCAATTTGTTTCTGGTCTATAGCCAGTCCTATCCATGCGACCCCTCATTTATGACTTTTCTACACCTGTTCCTGACTATCCAGCTTTATAACCTCTAACCCCCATATATCTTCTCAGATTCGACTACTCCCAGCCACCCCATACACACATTTTCTCTTCTAGAATCCACTCTCCTTAAAACATTCCCCTGTCTATCTTTCATTCCTATTCTCACATTCCTATCTTTCACAATGTTCTTTTCTTCATTCACAAACACGTCAGGCACACCTGTTCTACTCCGGCTCTCTTCTAGTAAGTATTTCAGCTGATTCAGACCAAATCCATTTGAATACAATCCAAGACTTTTATACAATTACATTTGTCTCTTGAATGAATTCCACACAGTAATAAAATGCAATCCCCTTTTTCATCACACAGTTCAGCTAGCATACTATTCAGGATTTTTGTTCACAATCAAGCATTCATTACATAATAACTGCCCTTCCTAGCATGTTGTTTTTTTCCTTCTTCAATAATCCTCACATTCCGTTACCCAAACAAATCATTAATTTCCACAGCCCTATACCTACTTTACATGTTTACTTCTTATATTCCAAGTATCAACCATCCAACTACCCTGCTCATCCTTGCTCCTGTAAAAATGACAATGGCACCCTCTCATCCACTACACCTTCAACAACAGAATCTCCACACAGCATCACACTAGTAATTTGCCACCTATTTTTCTTCACTGTCTCTCATTTTATTCTTTTCCACTCTTTCATTTCTCATTGTCATTTTGCCTTAATTTACTGTAAGCTGTAATTACACAAAAATTGTGAACAAACTTACCAAGAGTATAGACAATCAATATATATTTTGTATCAACTATCACAGATAAATAAAATTTTACTGAAATGCATAGACTTTTGCCAATATTACAGAATATTAAACTTATCTTTGCTTGGGCAGGTCTACCAACAGTCTTCCTTGACATCTGGCAGACTTCTGCTACAACTTCTTAGCTATTTTCAAATGGATTTCTTTCCTGTTTACAAATGTCTATGGAAGGTTTTTTTTTTTTTTTAGCCACAAATAATTAATAGTTCACAAAAAAGGATTCAATAATAATGATTCAAACCTTTAATTTATTATTTATTTATTTTTTGTCAAAGTCATTCTGGAATGCAATTCTCTCTTGAGCACATAATTAAACAGTTTTAAATTATTCAGATCTGAAATGTATGGTAGCAATTCAAAGAAACATTACTAAGATATAAATTCAAGATTCCATCATGAAAATTTATTATGGTTATAGTTGGATTTACTGCTGGTTTGCTAATTTTATAAGATGAAAATCCTGAGCTGCTGAGAGGAAAATCTCTGTCACTTCTCTATGAGACCAGTTAACTCATCTTCAGACCAAAAATCCCCTATAAAGGTTCTTTGCATCTTAGATAGGATTCAAACTCTGGTCTTTCCAACCAAAGGGGAAACTGTCAATACTGACTCAGCTATAGCAGCTCTATTGAAATTGGAAAAATGACCCCTGAACTTCCATATAAGTTTAAACTGATTTTTTTTTTAAATGGTGATCTCTCATGTAAGATGTTGTTCAATCTACAGAATACTAATACTTGATTATATGATTTGATAATGTTTCTTTTCACCCAACAACTTGAATGGGTTTAATGAAAATAGGAGAGAGAACCAAGAGAACTAAGTTAACAGTCAGCAAAATATTACATTATTATTAATAAGGGCTACTCCATGAAGTCCATAGATTCATTGAGGAAGGTGCTAAACATTATGTCAAGCACTATCTCTGATAGTTTGCCTTGAACTCATTCACATTCATGGCACCCACAACAGACTTCTACTCATTCACCACTCTCCAAGCAGAAAACCTAGTTCTAGCACATTTGCTAGCTACACTCTTGCTCAGTTTCCAAGGATGGTCCCTAATTCTCCCACCATCACCAGACCTATTCTGAAAAATTTCCTCTGTATTAATCTTGTTAAACCCTTCAGTAATTTGTATGTCGCAATTACATTATCCGTTTCTGTAACCACAAATCTTCAACCTGTTCTCATCTCATAAGGTTCATTCCATAGACCTGCTACCATTTTGTTCACTCACTTCTAGATCCTCCACCTCTTCTTCATCGTCAAGAAACCCACGGGACTAGATCTACATGCAGCAGTCAAGATGGGGTCTTATCAAGGCTTGATAAAGAGGAATAATAACCTGCTTGTCTCTGCTCATCAAAATATTCTTCAGTAACCAAGTAATCTGAGAGTGGCTTTAGCCACTTTTGCTACGTGCCCTCCATATCCACTAACACTCCCAAATCTCTGACTTTGTCAGTTCCTGGAATACAGGTCCATCAATGTGGTATACACTTTTCACCCCAAAATTTTAGCATAATCTGTATTAACTATTGCTTTATCCAACTTTGCATCATTGGCAAACAACTGAATATCCTCTCAGATCCTTTCCTATATCATTAATGTACAAATTAAAAAGTAACAGTCCAAGAACAGAGCCATGTGGCACACCACTAGTCACAGGCCTTCTTCTGACTCTACTTCTGAATAAACTACTTTCTGATATCTCCCCATCAATCACCCTCTTATCCACCTCACCAACTCTATATCCATTCCCATATGCTGCAGTTTATTGATTAGAATTCCACGTGATATCTATGTCAAAGGCTTTTGCAAAGTCCAGCAGTATCATTGTAAACCCATTACCTTTATCCAACTCAGCTGTCACTGCATTATAAAACATGAGCAAGTGACTGAGGTTATGATCTTCACAAAACCATGTTGCCCCCCATATAGTATCTCATTTCCATCTATTCATCTATCTTGCTCTTGACCAACTTCTCCAGTACCTTAACAACTCCTATTATGCTGATTGGTCTATAGTTTGCTACATCAGTCTTGAAGCCTGCTTCATGCAATGGAACTACCTCTTTTCACCCCTTTAGGACTACCCTAGAGCTGACACTTAGATTAAACTGGTCAAAGGTACTGACAATTCCATAAAACTTGAGCAGGTATACCATCTAATCCCATAGCTGTATTCACATCAAGGTTCTGTAATATGCTGTGCACCTCCATTTCATTTACCTCAGTTCCCCTATATGTCTTTGCCTCTCTCATTACTGCAATATCTCCACCTGGATGATATACTCTTGCAAAGTGCTCACTTGGTAATTCTATTATTTTGACTAATTCAGTTACCTCCCTACCATCAGCATTCATTAAAATCATTCTGCCATAAACATTCTTGTTTATACTTACAGCATATTGAAAGAACTGTTTGGGATCATCTTTGTTCTGCTAATTTCCTTACAAACTCTGCTTTTGCCTTTATTACCACAATGATTACTCTCCTGGCCCATATTTTGTACTGCTCATGAGCCTGCTGGTCACCTTTCTCCTTGAATTCCCTCCACAATTTTTTCTTTTTTTGCAGCTCCAGCTTCATGATAATATTTCATCCATTTTAACTCCCATTTGATTTACTTCCCTGACTCTAGGTATGCAGTCTACCATTATTTCCCTCAAACATTCCTTTACTACTTCCCATGTGCTATCAACATCCGGCCCTTGCAGTTTCACATGCCATGACTGATCCAAGCAATCTCATAAGCTTGTCATATTTACCAGCCCTTTATTCCACATATAACCCCTCTTAACTGAAAATTCCACATTTAGCCATCCCCCAGGTCAAGACCATATAATCACTCTCACCAACTGGTGGCAACGTGATCATATTGTTATAGACAAATTCTCAGATGCAATTACTAGATTGAGCACTCTCAAACCCTTAGTACATTCCATTATGCTGTCCCAGATAATTATTCCTTAGTAAATTATTTTACTAAGGAATAAATTTCCATTTCCTTCTTCCCATGTGTCCTGTCCTCCTTCCAATCTATATTCCCACAGCTGAAATTACCCTTAATAATTACTCACTCTCCACTCATTGAGCTTATTCGCCAATGTGCATGCTATTCCCATCATCTTTTCCATTCCCTGGTCAAATGCTATTTTCAATAGCCTGCAGTTGAACTTCTACTCTCTTTGTTTGCTGTTCATTGGCTGACTGCATCACAATATACATATCAAAAGGAAGTGTGTGCTGTGCATTACAAACACTAGGATAATTTGATGTGCAGCCATCTGCCTCCATATTATATATTATATTTGGTTTCAATCTGCACCATTATAATGGAAAAATTAAACAAAATATGTCTTTGGTACATATGCTAAAAACAATTCTAGGTTATAGTTTGATAACCAAATGCAAAGATACTATTACAAAACATTTTTAGGATTGTGTTTGATCATTTCTGTACCTGTTTTGTTATAACAGTCATGTAGTATTATATTTGGTGAAGTAGAACTCAGTATGATGCATAAAAGCCTCATGAATTCAGTAATATGAAATGTAATTCACATTTACATCTGAAATCAAGAACTGCTGATGATGTTTAAGATATACATGTCGTAAAAGAAATAAATTTAAGTTTAAATTATGGCAGAAATAAGAAGTCAAGCCTCACCTATGTCTTCATTTCCATATAACTGACATACAACTTTAAAATCACCTTGTATAAGTTTCTCTTGTTGGAAAACTTTTTTAATTTGATTTCTGTTAGAATTTTCAACATAACTTCTTCCATTTTCTTGTCTGTTACATGATGATTCCACCCGAAGCACTGAATGTTTTTTAGACTGCAGATAATTGAAAAGCAGCATTCCCTGAAACAGAAAAATTTCACATTTTCCTCAATTGTTATGCACTATATTTGATATAGCATTCAAAAGCACAAGTGTGAAAATTCTGAAAAATTTATGAAGGAATGGGCAAATCTCACACGTGAAACATATATCGCTAATATCTAGGATTATTTAAGGATAAAAAATGAAAATCTCTATGCAGCCGCTAAGAAATGTAGTCTAATGTAAACCAATGTCTAATTCCCATCCTTCTATTTGTGCTCTGTTATTATGTAGCCATACGAATATGAGGATGAATGCAAAAATTGATATTTTGCTAACCAAATTGTATCATATATTGGTTGAAACATAATGGCACAATACAATTGGATATTATATTAGCTGGAGCTGTTGCCAGTTATACAATCCCTCCCGCCAATGTTTACAGATCTGTCTACAAAGAAAGCAGGGCTAACATTGAAAAGCATTACTGGAACAAACTTCGTATACAAAAGACCTGAACACAAGAACCATCAACATTCAAAGTATTAATGGAAAGCATCTAACAATCAGAGGATTTATAGAATTATTATACTGACATAATTTGCATCACTGAATTGAAGAAAGCTAAAATAGGTGAGATTTAACTGAACAATAAATGTAAAAGTAAAAAATTTCTGCAAAGGTCTCAATCTCACATAAATGGATGTATATAAAAGCCTTTCAGGATGAGCTTGTATAGCTCCTTGAATTAATAAGGCTTGTCCTTCTTGAAAAATTAAACTATAATAATTCTTGATCTTGCACCAAGAAATTTAAATCCATTTATATTACAGGTGATAGTATTGTCAAATATATTTGGGGTTGAGGAAAAACTGAAGCACATATAGAAGAAAAACAACCACACAGCTTGACACCAATCAACCCACTGTTAGAAAAGAAAAAAAAAAGAGGAATAGTTGGTGAACTGTATACTGATTAACTGCCAATGTGGGCACACTGATAAGAAAAACATGTAATTCTTCATCACCTCCATAAGGTGGTTTGTGCACATTCAGATGCACATTTTAAATTTATTTTATTTAAAAATACATACTTACACACAAACACTTAACTAAAATACCAACATGTTCAACAGCATTACATTATATAATCATTATCATCACAAAATTCTGGATGTGTATCTCAAGATGCATAAACAACAAACATAAATGTTTAAATTTTTCTCCATATTAGCCTGTTGTCTGTAATGAGTCCAATATTATCTGATCTTATGGTTTACTCTTCTAAAGTGCTTCTAATTGCATCAATCCACTAAGATCTTGGTCTTCTTCATGATTTTTTCCACTGCCATTCTGTTATCAGAAGCCTATTTTGCTAACCTTTCTTCTTCCCTTCTGTTTAAGTGATCAGCTAATGTCAGTAACCTGAGAATATTAGCAGTGTTCCAATTACTCCCCAATCTCTTAATTCTTAATGATTCTGTATTGATGCCATATATTCACTCTCCTTTTTCTCATAACTCTATAATAAATATCTGTGGTCTCTAGTCTTTGGTCAACTATTTTATTTCTAACCCAGTTCTCAGTTAATTATTATTATTATTATTGTTCCGGGAAACTCCAAGGAGTCGACAGACTCATTGAGGGAGGCCCTAACATCATGTCAAGAACAACTATTCAACATTCACACAGTATCTATCATACCTTGCCTTGAACTCATTCACGGTTGTAGCACCCACAACAGACTCTGGAAGCTTATTCCACTCATTCACCACTCTCCAAGTAAAAAACCTAGCTCTAACACCCTTGTCAACCACGCTCTTGCCCAGCTTCCATGCATGGCCCCTAGTCCTCCCACCACCAGTCATATTTTCAAAAATATCTTCTGGATCAATCTTATAAAAACCCTTCAGTAATTTGAATGTCTCCATCATATCACCCCTCCTTTGCCTATCGTCCAATTTCTGCAGCCCACAAATCTTCAACCTATTCTCCTAAGGTTCATTACACAGACCTGCTATCATCTTGGTCACTCGTCTCTGGACCCTCTCCACTTCCTCCCCATCACGAAGAAACCCTGGTGCCCATAACTGGGCACAGAAGTCCAGATGGGCTCTTATCAAGGCTCGATACAGAGGAACAACAACTTGTTTGTCTCTGCATGTTAAAGTATTTTTCAGAAGCCAACTGATTTGGTGAGCTGTTTTAGTCACTTTTGCAATGTGCCCCTAAACTTCAACTCCCTATCCACCAACACTCCCAAATCCCTGGCCTCATCAATCTCCTTGAGTACGGCTCCACCAATGCGATATACTGCTGCTATTCTTTTCACCCCAAAGTGCATAACCTTACACTTTGCCACATTAAATTAACATCCATTTTTCTTAGCCCAGTCCTCCAAACTATCCAAATCATCCTGTGTACTCACAATTGCTCTACCTAACTTTGCATCATCAGCAAACAAGTGAACACTTCCTCTCAACTTCTTTCCAATATCATTGATGAACAAATTGAAAAGCAGTGGTCCAAGAACAGAGCCTTGCAGCACTCCACTAGTCACAAGACGTCTTTTAGACTCCACTCCTGAATAAACCACTCTCTGGTATCTCTCCTTCAACCACCCCCTATCCATCTCACCAACCCTATATCTATCCCCATCTGCTCCAGTTTACTGATTAGGGTTCCATGTGGTATCCTATCAAAGGCCTCGGCAAGGTCCAGTAGTATCACTGTAAACCCATTACCCCTATCCAGTTCAGCCGTCACTGTGTTATAAAACGTGAGCAAGTTACTGAGGCATGATCTACCCTTCACAAAACCATGTTGTCCCCCATACAATATCCCATTTTCATCTATCCAATCCTGTATTCTTTTCTTGACTAATTTCTCTAAGACCTTGACAATGATTCCTGATATGATAATCGGTCGGTAATTTACAACAACAGTCTTGGAACCACCTTTATGCAGTGGAACTATTTTCCCCTCTTTCCACCCGCTCGGGACTAACCCAGACCCGGGACTCAAATTAAACAAAATGGTCAAGGGTACTGACAATTCTTTAGCTGCTTCTCGTACAACACGAGCTGGTATACCATCCAATCCCATAAGTTAGCTTGAACACCGTCTTTCACTGTTCTTCATATTTGCCCAAATTTGTTACAATAGTCATTCAGTTTCAGTCCAAGAATCCTACAGACTTTTACTCTATTTATTTAATAGAGTAACAACATCATTTGTATAAGGCAAAGAGCAGGAATTAATCGCTCTAATTTTAACATTAGGTTTAACATAACACTTTCCTTCATAATGTGCACCCTTGTTTCACACTTGATTTCACATTAACGATATAAATATAGATCACAACCCAACTGGCCACAGATCAAAAATATATGCTTTGCATCCATGTAATTATGGACATATCTAAACATCCAGGCCAAGTATGGTGGTTAAACCATCTTCATATACCTCCAATTCTAACTACTACATTGACAACTCAAATACAGACAACTCAAATAATAATGCCTGATATAGTTTCTCATTTACATCATATAATTGTAGATTTCAACAGCTTAGCACCTTGTCGCATGCCTATAGAAAATGTATATGACAAAGTACCAAAACAAAACTTAAATATAAATCTTTGTTATATTCCCATGATTTCTCAACTGTTTTTCATAAAATGAAAATCAGATCCTGACAACCTCCATTTGAGTTGAACCAAACTTATTCTTCAAGTTTCCCTTCCACAATTTTTCTTTATCTCATCTTGAGTATGCCTGCATTAATTTTAGCTGGAACACTCAGCAAAGAAATTCCTCTAACTTTCCCATTCAGTTTTATTTCCCATTTTACAGATAGGAACTATAATAGCTCTACTCAATCAACTGGAATTTAACCTTCTGAATTATGCAATGGAGCCACAGTAAAAACTTTCATATATCAATATTTCAGCATTTCTGGTCTACATCTTCTAATCCAGCTGCCTTTTCCATATTTCAGGCTTTTTCTTTTTTTTACCTCGAGTATGTTCCAATATGTGCTCCTGATTGCATTTCCCTTGAACATTTTCTAATACTATTCTGTCACTGCTTGTTTCCAAGTAATTACTTTCCAGAATATCTTTAGTTTTTATATCTATTTGATCATCTGTTATTCCTTTTACTGTTATGTTTTCCTCCATTTCTAAGCTTTCTCAATAGCCTCCATAACATTTTCCCACCATCCTGTTATTTATCTTGTATATTCTTACCAAAGTCTTCCCATGACTTTTTTTGCTACTTTTATCCTAGCATAGCTCCCCTACTAGGAACTTTCAATTTTTTTTTTTTTTTTAAATCTCCAGGATTGTTCTTTTAACATGTGTCCACTATGGAGTTCCATTTTTCTATCTTTGCAGACAACTTCACAAGTTGTCTTCAATATTGATTGATTCAGCTCTCTAGCTGAATCAATCAATATTATCTTCAGTGTTTGGCAATGAGACTCCAAGTTTTGGTTCTTGTTTCATTTTTTCTTTAGTAATGTTTTTATAGTCGAGTCTATAGTTCACTTGTAAAATCTGCTCAACTTTACTTCTTAAAAATTTCTTATATATTGTTCTCTTCAATATGATATTCATTTTTTAATCCTACTTAAAACCCTGTACACTTTTGTATCCTGAACCAGCATGGAGTTACTGTTATCAACAAGTCTTTTAATAATGACTATTAGTTCATATACTTTTAACATGTAAACACAAAAAATGATGATAATGTTTATTTACAACTTGAAACTAACATGCCATCCTCAGTGTAGGATTGGTTGAACAAGGTAGGATCTGGCAATAGATTATTTTCAAAAATATTAATGCCATGTGAACACATGATGTGACAACACAATGCCTCTGAAAACTCAATGACTAGTGCATGTCCTGAACAGAAATCCCCAGATGCTTACCTTTATTATTAGCTTTGTTCTTTTCTTCAAATTTTCCAGAACTCTAAATGTCTGAGATTTATTTTTTCCGACCCCACTGTTTAAATCCCTAACAGGGAACAGGTCTTACATTTTTTTTATGCTGCATTCTCTAATTAATTAAATTCCTCCACTTTATTCCCAATCAACTTTAAATGCTCATCCTTTGGTTCTCTGAGAAGCGTACCAAAGAAAAGAATCATGCACATGCAGCCGTTGGCATTCTTTGAAAGCCACATTTCCTTTCTGCTTATACTAAAGCTCAAAATAATTGTGAACAAATTATCAAGAAATATAAAATTGATTTTGAAATGTTAAAAAGAAAAACTTGTTTCACACTGAAATGGCAGCCATGCTTTATAGTAGTTCTTTTCCAAGCTATTAGCTGTAACTTTTGTCCAAGCTTTCCACTTCTAATGCACAGGAAAGCAAAACAAACAAAAACAACAAAAAAGCCTCTGCCTTTTTACTTTTCCTCTAATTATTAAAATAATGGTCTTGGTAAATTGTATTTGTATCATTCCAAACTCATAACATTCAAGCCTCTATTGGTTTTTTTGCCAGAAGGAAATCAGAAGAACCTTGTCCAAACTGGATACCAAAGTCTTTGCTCCAAAACTGACTTGTTTTCTGTTGCATTTTCATACTTTTCTATTCTACTGGTATTTATCCTGAAACTTGAAACTTTGCTTCCATTCAACCTAGTTGGCTAGGTAGATAATACCTACTCTCCAACCAACATGTCGTGGGTTCAAATCCCACCACAAGCACTGATGCTTATGAAAGTGGTGAATGTTTTCATCATCTGATATGAGACCATGGCCTGCTTATTGGAGGCATGAAGTGGCTTGAAAAAGTTTCACATTTGGTTTTTACAGCATGCTTTATGGATTATCTAACCCTCAGCCCAACCATAGTACTGATACTAATGTGCTATACATTTATGACCTTTCATGATGAGATTCACATTAAAAAAATAAATTAAACATCTGTTCCTAAGAGGGAAATAATTATCAAATTATGTGTGCTCCACCTTCTATACAGCCAACTTTTGTGCTGCCTGGAAACTCTTCATCTAATAAATAATCACCAATATATATCAAGAGGAGATCTTGTTTATAATACCTATCTTTGAATGAATGGCATTTCAAAATATTGAGTTTCTCAATATTCCTGTGAAACTCTTAAGGCATTCAATTATGTCTGGTACAAAGATCTCTTAAAGCTTGCTCCCATTTTATGGTCTGTCTGTCTACTAACTTCTGTAATTGGGTTGCCAGCTTCCCCCCCCCCTCCCCCTCTCTGCCAGTCTACAAATGTAGTTAACAAATGAGCCAGTCTAAAAATGTAATGTTAAAAAGTTTGTTTTCTCTATCTATTTTCTGCCCATCCCTATATTCAAAATGTTTGACTTCATAAGAAGTCAAACAACTTCTTATGAGGTGGGATTACTATTAAAAAAGAGTGGAAGCAGTTTCAGAGGATCACATGAATTTGTTCTGCTTTTTTTTTTTTTTTTTTTTTTGTCTTTGCTTTTATGAGAAATCAGGAATAGGGTTGGAGCTCCAGGTAGTTGTGAGAAAATTTTCTAGAAATGTTCATACAGTTCATAGCTGATTTGTAATTTCTTAGGGTGCATTAATTGGGATTTACAATATTTTGGATTTAGTTTTAATATATTTTGTTTAAATGCTTCTACTAATTAGATGGATATACTCTAGAAATGAATGATATATGCAAGTAACCACAAGAAAGATATTTATTTAACCAAATATTTCGGTCTGGAAATATTTGGTTAAATAAATATCTTTCTTGTGGTTACGTGCATATATCATTCAGTCTTATGTCACAAGTATTCTTAAAACAGCAAATACTCTAGAAAAATTAGCTATTATTTTTAATATTAAAGACTATATTACAAAGATCTTACTCTGAATTGATGGGCAATCAGAAATTCAGATACTGAATTGTTCATTTGTATGTACAGAGGCTTCTTAGAAGAGACCAAATAGCTACCATTTTTCATTACAAATGTGTGAACAGGATAGACAGCATAACTGGGCACAGACATTTCGATATGATTTGTATAGATATTCTTTTTTATTTCTTCGGTTTCTTTCCTAAGGGGAAAAAATACTTATATTACTTGTGTGGTATAGAAATGCATTCCTGATAAGATTCGTGTAAAAATTCATTCTAATCTGTTTGCAGATCTCTTTATATCACCACATATCCTAATTTATCAAAATTTCAGTATATACATGCATATATTACATAGTAGAAATAAGTAGGAAAAAAAAAGTAGAAATAAGAAAAGGTGGCAAAAGCATGCATGTGTGTGTGTATATATATCTGGAGGGTCTTCAAAAATATTCTTAACTTTTGCCACCCTCTTGTTACTACTTCCCTTCCCCACTATTGGGTTAATTGGCTTTTATTTAACCTTTTCCCTGTAAAAAAAAAAAAAAAAAAAAAAAAGAAAAAAAAAATACACGCTAGCCAAACTCTAATTGCTAACTTATTTTCCTTTTATATTTTAAATTAAAAATAACATGAAAAACTCCAAACTATTTGTTTTCAAATCAAGGAATTCGTTTTTATTTATTTTATTTGTTATCAAATAAAAATAGTCTTAGTATTTGTGTACAATACTTAACACTGGGCACTACCTACTTTATCCTGTCAAAATTTAGCCATTGTATACGTATGGTGGTCTGTAAAGTTCTCAACCACAGATGGCAACACTATCGGTAAGTTTTTTTGTCTAAGTTGGTACATCTGTCATAAGCATCCATTTAAAACTGCAAGTCATTCTATCAAGTAGTTTGTTTTATACAGCTGTCTGAAGCAAAAGTGTTGTCTGTATCCCTTGAAATGGATAAAACTGAGTATTGTGCAGTTAAAAAAATTTTGATGTTAAACCTTCTTTGTAAAAGAAGGTTTAACATCAAAAGATATTCATTTGAAGTTCATAAAAGTTTATGGACACTCTTCTCCTTTGTTTTCTACAATTAAGAAACGGGCTGCCAAGTTTAAACATGGCCGTACCAGCCTTGAAGATGATCCATGTGAAGGACGTCCAAAAAAGTGTAACAACACCAGAAATCATTGATCAAGTGCACAATATGGTATTGGATGACTGGCAAGTCAAAGTGTGTGAAATTGCTGAGACCATAGGCATTTCAAAAGAACGTGTAGGATATATTTTGCATGAAGAATTGCATATGAAAAAGCTTCGTGCAAGATGGGTGCAGCGCTTGCTCACAGCAGATCAAAAACGCACTCGCGTGAAAATCTTTGGTGTCAATTTATTACTATGGATGAGACTTGGATTCACCATTACACACCAGAATCCAAACAGCAGTCAAAACAGTGGACAGAAGCCGGTTCTTTAGTGCCAAAGAAGACAAAGTCGGTTCCATCAGTGTTTTGGATGCTAAAATTTCGTTTATTAATTACCTTGAAATGGGTAAAACAATAACCGGGGAATATTATTTCGATCTTTTAACCAGATTAGAAGAAAAAATTCATGGGAAAAGACCCAGTTTGCAGAAGAAAAACATCATCTTTCATCAAGACAATGCACTTACCCACATAAGTGTTTTGGCAATCTGAAAATTAAGGGATCTGTACTATGAATTGTCGGAACATCCACCCTATTCGCCAAATTTGGCTCCCTCTGACTTCTGTCTCTTTCCAAAACTAAAACTCTTCCTGGTGGTCAGCGTTTTTCTTCGAATCAAGAGGTGATTGCAGCTGTAGAGGAGTATTTTGCAGATCTTACTGAGAACCACTACAGGGATAATGACGTTGGAGCATCGCTGGATTAAATGTATTAGTCTTAAGGGAGATTATGTTGAAAAATAAAAATAATTTTGAAATTATAAATTCGTTTTTTTTCATTGTTAGGCCGAGCACTTTTCAGACCACCCTTGTATTTTTCAAAACAGGAGTATATACATAGGGCAGTGTAATATTTTTTTTTACACATGTCTGGATCTCTCTCTCTCTTTTTAAGTGAGGTTTTTTGAACACACAACACAATAATCAATCAGGAGGATTATCTTTTTTGGTTAGTAGCTTTCTTGAAGTATGGAAATTAGAAAAGCTTCTCTTATGAGGGTTAATTGACAATCTGCAAGATTGTACAAAGTAAAAATAGGGAAAAACATTGTGTGATAATTTAGAATTTATGTACAGGAGGTGAAAAAGGAATGTACCATTTAAAGTCTTTATGTAAACATTCATCAGAGCACTGTAAATGAGAAGCAAAATTGTAGTAAAAAAAGTTTTGAAAAAGCGAACAAGTAATCTGTTGACCAAAACAACTGAAGGTAGTAAAGAATGATGAAAGGAATAGTAATGTAGTGGAAGCTGAAAAACAGAGCGCAATTAATAGTAAGATGGTGAGTGGGGGTTGATGGCAAACAAGCATGTGCGACTGGTGACAAAATAGCAACAGTGAAAGACAATGAAAAAAGGATTCAAAATTTGAAAGCTGATAGTGAAGATGAGGTGGATGCAGAGTGAAATGAAGAGAACTGTATACATGCATGGAAGAGTGAAGAAGATGAAATGAATAATGTTGGTATGAAAGATGTAACAAAAGACTTGTGAATGGCATTGTTTGGGAATTCGATTATTATAGGTGTCATAAATGAGAAGATGCACAAGGTTTTTTTCCTGGGGGTAAAATGAACAGAGTGATTGAAGCATCAGATATGATGAATAAGTGAAACAAGAGTTGGTAGTGATAGTAGGGACAATGACTTGACTGGGAAGAAGGAGAATGTAGGATTGGATATCAGGAGGTTGTTGAGAAGGATAAAAGTAATAGTGTGATAGGAAAAATAGTCAGTGTGTTGTCCAGGTATGACAGTGATGAGATGAGACAGAGAGCAAGGATTATATATGATATGTTAGCAGAAATGTGTGAAGAGAAAGGAGTGCAGTTTGTTAATGTGTGGAATGAGTATGAAGGATGAATTGAACTGTATGAGAATAATGAACTGCATCTGAATGGTTTAAGTGTGAGACAGACTACTGCCGGAAGGGAGAGCAGTGAGTGCAGAAAATGAATCTGAGCAAGTAAGAAGTAATATGAAAGAGCAGGAGAGTAAGGAAGGAAGGAGAGATTGAAGTAATGTTTCTGAATGAAGAAGTAGACAGTGCGAGTGTAGAGAATGAGAGAAGAAGTGTGCAAGACAAACAAAAAAATGGGGAGATTCAGGGTGGACAGAGGAACACAGCCTGAGAAAGACTGATGGTTAAAGAGGATAGAGGGTAGAAGGATTGCGGGGCTTGGATTTAATTATCTCATCAGAGGATGCTATTATAAATCAAGTGTCAAATCTCCTTCCAGTTGGTGAGAGTGACCATGAAGTGATTACCTGGGTGGCTGCCAGCCATGAAAATTTCTCTGAGGAAAGAGGAATTACAATGCTGGTAATTATGAGAAGCTCAGGAGACAGCTTGCAGGTGTAGCATGGAATGAGGAATTGGGTGGAAAGGAGATCAATACTTGGATAACATTGAAGAACTATCTAGTAGGAGCAATGTGTAAATGTATTCAAAGGATCAGGGGGTTAAATAAGGTGGGTGTGATATGGATGAACAAAGAGAGAAAAAAAAACCTAGAGAGTTCTTTCAATATGTAGCCAGCAAAAAAAAAATTATGGTAGGATGACTGGAAAAAATGGTACAAGGACAACTGCCGTAGAGGATATAGTTGGGATATTTAATGAGCAGTTAATAAAGGAGAAGATGTCACAAAGATGAATGTGTCATATTCATCTTTGTGAATATGACACATGGAGAGTTTGAGAGCAGGCCTTGATTGGGCCACATATGGATTACTGTGCACAGATATAGTCACCTGGTTTACAATATAATGAAGAGATGCTGGAAATGGTCCAAAGGCAATTGACTAAGGTAGTTTCTGAATTCTGGAAAGTTGAATATGAAGAAAGGTTGTGAACACAATTTGAAGTCTAGTGAATAGGAGGAAGAGAGGGTGATATGATAGAGATGTTCAAGTTGGTAAGGGGTATAGGATTAAATTTGAAGAGGTTTTTCATAAAATGTTGGGAGAGTGGAGAAAACAAGAGCTCATCCCTGGAAGCTGTATAAAGGAGGGTGTGAGAAGCTGTTTTTTTTTTTTTGCATGGAGATTTGTGAATGATTGGAATGCAATGCTTGAGAACATAGTGTCTGCAGCAAATTTGAATGTGTTTAAAGCACAGTATGATGAGCTGTGTGTATGAGAAAGGGACCTCCTAGATGAGTCTAACTCCATGGAGTCTTAGGATAATAAAATTATCTATGTCTGCCTATCCCCATATTATTTTTGAATTCTACTACACAATGGGACATCCTTATTGGCTGATTTGTCTATCTCCTTTTTGTAATGATTTTGTGCAATTCTCATGATCTGTGGTAAGCTCCACACTGCTTGCTATATTTACTATTCCCAGGAAGAAACGGACCGTGTGACACATCGGCCAAAAAATGTTTCATGCTACATGCAAAAATATTTTCTGAAAAATAGCAGATACAGATGTGCTTGAATTTAACTGTAGTATACATACAGATGTCAGCATATGCCTGTGAAATTCAAACATGCTTGAAAGTTGTTTTGATTTAATGTAAAGAGTTGTAAAAGTGTTTAAAGTTGAGCTTGAGAATACTTGAGCTTAGCAAGGATGCCATTTTTAAACTGCAAATTAACAGTGAAAAGGTTAAAAGAAATAATAACAGATTGAAGAGCTGTTGTGGTTACTTAGAGAAAGATCATGAAGAAAGAATGTTCTTCATGTTAACTGCATGTGCTTATCACATATCCTTTTCTTTAGTGTTACACGGTGATCAGCGTTCATTTTAGACAAATTATTAACTCTACAAACATGTTATAAATAATTATTTTAATTTCCTGACATTTCTACCTTCATATTAAGGTCATCATCTGGAGTATACACATATATATGTATGTACAGAGACAAGCTACGAGTACATTACATTTCACACAGTATGCTAAAGAGACAAATCAAATCATTGTCTCTTTAGCATACTGTGTGAAATGTAATGTAATGTAGCCTGTCTCTGTGCATATATGTGCATTACTCCAGATGATAACCTTAATATGAAGGTCAAAACGTTGGGAAATTAAAATAATTATTTATAACTTGGTTGTAGAGTCCATAATTTGTCTAAAATGAATGTTTATCACACATAGTAGATATAGTTGGTATGCTTCATAGAACTTTTTTTTTGTAAGATAATGCTCTCTGTATGAAACTGGTTAGATGAGAAGGCATCATAAAAGTTGATCATATCATATACAGGATTAAAAACCAAATAAAAAAAAAAAGTAAATTCTTATCCTAAACCGAGCATGACCTACAGCAGACATGTATTATTTAATATGATCAAGACCCAAATTTTAATGCTAATCAGATCATATTGAAATGATTTTATTAGCTTTAAACAAAAATGCCACAACAATATTAGACATATAAATTAAAATTATTACTGTTTAGATATTTTGAAGGAAATACAAGAAGAATGAGTACTTATCTGATAGTGAAGAGAGATACTGTGGAAGAGTAGGAAATGAGTGGTGACATGAATGACATAAGCAATTCAAGCATAGCAAAGTCAGGAAATAGACAATGTAGTGCAAATGTGGTGAATGACATGGCAGAGAGTAGTAAGACAGAGGAAGATGCAAAAGACAAGTATGGATACTCTATGGATTTGAAAATGGAGCAGGTATCAAAAGTATGTTTGAGAGGAGAGAAAATACAGAGGAGCTGGTAGGAGCAAATGATTTGCAAGGAAGTGTAAATTAATCAGCATGAGATTTGCAAGTGTAGCTAGAATGTGAAGGAAGAGAGGACTTGAATTTGTTGATGTACAGGATAAATTTGAAAATAGGAGAAAGAACCATTTGTATGCAGATGGCCTGCATTTGAGTGAGAGTGGCAGTGTGAAGTTGGGTAGATTGTTGAGAGGAGGAGAGTGTGTAGCCAGTCAGGAAAATAAAAACTAGATGATGGGACTGAGTGTAAGAAACCATAATTGGTATGAGATAATGGACAAAGAATGACAAGATAAGGAACTGTGGGAGGGTAAGAAGGACCACGTAAAGTTACTGTGCTTAATACACCAATGCAAAGGAGTATTAGGAATAAGGATGTAGAGTTTGTGGCTTGATGAAGTTAGTCAGTCCACAAATCATTGGCATTAGTAAGATGTAGTTATTGGAGGATGATGTACTCACAGGAATAGAATAGGATGGCGATAGCATTTTTGAAAAAGACAGGAAAGATAAAAAGACGAGGTAGGGAATTGCTGAAGATTTCATGAGTTGTGTCTTCTCAATGCAGAACTTGAAGAAAGTAGTAATGATAATGGCTTTCAGGACATTTGGTGTGAGGTTCAGGTTAGCAAAAATTTTAGATATTTATTAGAGTCCCTAGCCTGTTGCTACACGCTAGATTCTCTAGTCTGTAGTAACATGTCATGCATATGGAATGTAGAGGTAAATGATTCTGAAATGTTCAGACAGATGAGACTGGTGAACAACAGGAGGGTGATAATAATGGATGACTTTAACTATGGAAGTACTGATTGATTTGCAGGAAATAACATGTTAAATAAGGAGACGGAATTCCTTGAGCTACTTAGGGAGAAAATTACTTTATGCAGCATGTAGTTGAAGCAACACATGAAACTCGAGAGTTAGATTTAATAATATTGTCTCACATGATGTCACCAATTGGAGAAAGGTGATCATTTGGTTTTGACATGGGAAGTGGTTAGATAGGTACAAACTTCATGGAACTACAGAGCCAGGAACTATGATAAATTAATGAAACAGATTAGCGATATGTAGTGGCTTGATCAACTGAAGGGGAGAGAAATCAGCAGTACCTGAGACTTGGTCAGGAATCAATTACTTATGGCAACATAAGAATGTATTCCTAAGGTTCAGAGGATAAAGTATACCCTTAAGAATTATGGAATAATGCATGAGCTTCTGAGAAAGAAGATGTTATGGGAGTGAGTTTGTCAAGGTGGTCGTCGACCTCAATAGAGATAGAACTCAAAGAAGAAGAATGAGGTGATATAAAGAACAGGGAATCCCTCAGCAGCATGAAGGCAATAAGATAATGTGTTAAGTAAGGAAAGAAAAATTGGCAAAGTAGTAAAGCAATTGAATATGGAACTGACTTCAGCTGCTGGAGATGGAACATGAGTCATATCTGCTGCAACATAGTGCAAATGTTTACTAAGTAATTCATTATTGTATTTCATGTGGAGGGGGGGGATTAAGAATAATATTGAAAAGCAACAGAAAGGAGGACAGAACACAAACAGTTCAAGAATAGGATATCACCATATATTATGGCAATGTGCAAAAGAGCAGGCTGTGTCTTGACTTGGTTGTTCAATAGAAGCCTGGCAACAGGAACAGTCTCAGAAAAGTGGAAACAAGGAAAAATAGTGCCACTGAATAATGGAGAATTCAAGTTGGTAGTGTTCAACTATAGGACAGTCTGTATATCAAATGTAGTGGAGAAGGGGGGAGGGAGAGAGAGAGAGAATAATACAAACCTGAACTGGTCATTCTGAGAATGGAAGTCATTTGGGAGAACAGCATGGGTTTGTTAAGGAGAGGTCATACTTGAGTAGTGACTCGGCTATATTTTATAACTGGGTGCCTAGTGTATTAGTCAGAGAAAATACTTATACAATGATTTATCTGGATTTGATCAAGTATCACATGATAAACTACTGTTGAAAGTGAGCAGGATGGGAGAGATAATTATTTGGTAGCTTGGTTACAGGGATGGTTGACTGGCAGGAATCAGCAAGTTGTGTATGGGATGTGGTGTCCCAAAACAAGTAATGTGATGGGGGGGGGGGGGAGATGCCATAGTGTTCTGTTTTGGGTCCACTGTAACTTATACATCAATGATATGGTTTACAGTGTGAAAGATTATGCTAAAATTAGGAAGAGGAGAAAATTCTGAAATGATGTTGTTTGAAGAATATTTGAACAGAATGGTGTTGGGGATGAAGAATAGGGGGATGTAACTTGAGTGTTGCTATGTTATGCAGCTTGGCAAGAGAAGATGGAATGAATTTTATAATTTCTTGAAGGAAATTTCCTTCAGAAAATGATGACAAGAGAGCTTGCTGAATATGGAACTAAAGTTCACAGGACACAGTGTGAAATTTGAAGGGTTAGCTAGAAAATTGCTGCTATAATACAAAGCATACTGACATATAAGGATAAGGAGGTGATAGTTTTCTGATCTATGAGTATAAGGCACCAATTAAGCCTCACTTGAATTTCTGTGCAAAAAATCTGGTCACCTGATTATATTGGCAATAAGGAAACATTGCAAAGCGAGTGAAGAGGCAAATAATTGCTGAATATAAGGACAGATTGAGGGAATGTGGGCTACTGAGCATGGTGAATAGAAAAAGGTTGATATGATTAAGGTGTAATTTGTAACGTGTATGCTAGTTTAAAATTTTTTTTAATTATTTTTTAAAAGACAAGCCACAAGAAGCTACATTCAAAGCAAACTTAAAAAGTTAATGAGAGGAGCATATCAAATAGATACAGATGAATTATTGCACAGCATAATGAGTGATGTGAGAATGAGAGCTCATCCCTAGAAACTGTTCAAAGGTTGTGTGAGTTATGACAAGGAGATTTTTTGCCTGGCAGGTGGTGAATGAGTGAAATGCATTGCCAGAATAGGTGGTGAGTGCTTCAACATTGAATGTATTAAAAGCAAAGTATGATAATAGTTATTGTGGTCTGTGAGTGTTTGACTCCTGTGATGAGTGTCCTCCATGGAGGCTTAGATGAATACTATACAATTTTTGGAGTGCAATCACACCTAGTCCTGAATTCATTCCTTTCAAGGAAATCCATTTGACATAATCATTAATTTGTGTGCTAGTTTAAATTTTTTTTAAATTATTTTTTTAAAAGACAAGCCACATAAACTCAAGAAGCTACATCAACTCATTCAAAGCAAACAGTTAAAAACATCAAATTTTACATGGAATTTTAACAAGCAGCCACTCCCATGTGAATAAACAGTATGATACGAAGTTATTCAAATACTTTTCTGCACTACTCCACTTGAATTATTATAGAGCTTATCTCTGAAAAAGTTCTGCTTCTAAAGAATAATTAAATTGCTATCTTAAAGACATGGCCACACCCCAGTTTAGAAAAACTACAATCATTTAACATTATAATAAGCATTTCTTTCAAGTAGAATTATATATACATATAAAATAAGATACTTTTCTTTGTTCAATATATTTAAATTCAAAATAATTCAGATTTTCTGAAAAATGAAATTCCAAAATTAGGATTATAATAACTGGCAAACAGCTGACAGCAAATAAACAAATGAGAGAGTATTATTAATGATTGCAGATGAATTAAACTCAACCAGAATATGTTTGAAGTTCTGAAGTGGTATGGTGAGACAGGTTAACAGGACAAATTCTGTCCTGCACAGAGAGATAAACCTCACATACACATATGGTATGTATACATATAAATATTGAGGGCTATAATTATGGGTCATTTCAACTATTGGGATATAGATTGAAGGGAAGAGAAAATATGTAAGATGAAAGAAAGAAAATTTATAGGGTTACCAATGATTATCTTAAGAAGCATGTTAAGGAAGGAACTCAACTGTGTAAGAATAACAGATTTAGTAACAGCATTTGAGAATCTCACTATAAAAACTGACTTATCCTCTAGTTGGCAAGACCTGTATCAAGAGATACATGTAGAACTATAAGGCAAGTGATTATAATAAATTGAGAAGGCACTTAAAGTTCAGCATGAGAAACTGTATGACAGAGGAATCAGCAATGCATGAATAGATCAAAGGGTGTCTGAAAGAAGCTATACCTGACATCATCTCCAGAGTTAGGAAAATAAATTGCATGGGAGTTACATGGATGAATAAAACTTAAAAGCAAGGGCTGCATAAAAAGAAACTGTTGTAGATCCAATACTGAGAAAAATATAATGACTAGGTACAGAAGTAGTATGAAAAACATCGACACTGAAAATGTAATGAGGAAGGCCAAATCTGACTACGAGAAGTAGTTAGCAGAGAAGGCCAAGGGGAGATAAAATTGAAGAGAGAGAGAGAGAAAGAGAGAAATGACCATGGAAGAATAATCTTAGTGAATTTAGAGTGGTAGGAAATTGTTAGATGCACAAAAAATATCAAATTGTTATGTGATCACTTTAGCAAGTTGAAGGAATACTGGATAAGTTTGAGGTATTAAAAGTGCTGCAAGAGCTTGATTCAAACAGCAAGGAATATAAGTATCAGTGCTAAATTAATGTGCATGAGTAAAATTCCTAATGATTGGAAGAAGGGCAAGATAATTCCCAGGACTCGGGGGAAAAAAAAACTTGTCTGCTTATTCGTGAGTGAGAATTTTTAGTTGCCAAGTAAAAAACACCAGAAGAGGAGTTACAGTTAAATTATCATTTTCATTTATGTAATGACAATCTTGTTTCATGGTTTGCGCCATAAATAGTTTTTTTTTTTTGTATTTTTATCTTACTGATCATGCCTATAAGGACATGCTTATCATTACAATTGCTTGTTATTCTGATTATTACTAATTCTGACATAATAGAATATGAACAGTAAGTGGAAAGGATATACTTGCATCATTTTATCCTTAGAGAAACTACTCAATTATACTACAAAGTGACTAACTAATCAAATGTAGTAATTTATTTGCTGTTTTTTTTTTTTAATTTATTTTTCTAACTTTGCACTGGAAACAGTGCTATATACTATGATTCCACGTGTAGGACCAGAAGAGCCCTAGGCCCCCAAAAATATCCTGTGGTATCCAACTCCAGAACCTGTGGATTTGTGAAGTCACTCTTTAGTAAGTTTTCCATACTGCCAGTGTGCCTTGCAAGGCATGCAGAGAGTATCTTGAAATCAGTCTGAGCGAGCACAAAGCTTTATGAAGTTCAAATAACTCTGCTGGCACCATACACCTTTAAAGGCCACAGTTGCATAGGTAAATTTTGGTATGATGTGGTGTTCTTCCTGATGTAGCCCTACCAAGTCTTGGTTTTCAGCATAGTTGGCAGCTTTCTCATGAGGGAAGATAGTGAATGGTCACCCACCACCCAACTTGTACCACAATAATGACTATCTCCTCTTTGTACTACAAACTCAGGCTTCCTTAATCTAATGTTGCTCTTATAGTGGAATTCTACTACTGTTATCCAAACTTGGTCTTCAACCCATTCTCTATAACCCTCACTATTGCACTGTGTCCTCTGACAAATACACCATGTGTGTGATAGCAACATGAGCCAAAGTTTCTAAACTCTGACAGCCTCCTCTGCAGTTCTTATCGCTTCTTCCCTAAGTTATAGGAGCTCAAATCTGCAGAGCACTGATTCTTGTCCTTATTAAATCTATATATTTGAAACCAGGCAGAAAGTGAGTTTCATCCATGATCCACTGATGCTGAGAGGAAGCATGCTTAGATCCTTGTAACGAATAGTGCAACATTAAATTCTGTCTTTGTTCAGCTGAGGCATTTGTACT